>NC_041362.1:6571232-6873732 GCF_900634415.1 Cottoperca gobio | reverse complement strand
TAAAAGTTCCCAAAAGCTGTGCCTGTATATTCATTTCTCAAAAAATGGATCATTTAAGTAAAACCCAACGGCTTCATAAGAACTGTATCACAGTTAAAAGGGAGGGGGGAATATGATGTCAACTCTATGATGGCAAAGACTGGATGCATGGTGCAGCATTACATGGGGAAACTGCTATTGTTCTGAAGGTATCTCCTCTCTGTATGCAATGTGGCATGCTGATGAGAAGCAACGGGGGCATAGGTAGAAACTTATGACACGCAGAACTGCAGTTGACGGTAAATCCAGCTGAACTTGACTCACTGGTCCTTTTATTCCGGAATGTACAGACTGACATACATGTTGATGTCATTTGTAGTATGAAATCACACTGAGTGGAATAAATGACATTGTTTTAAAGGGTAAAGTAAGAATATGAAGCACCGTGTTTCCTTGACAGTATAATTGATTTAGACTCTGATACCTTTGATGCCCCTGAGGTCGTTGTTTACAGCCCTTCCTATCCACCTTTACATCACTGACAGAGGGTCCAAGCCCCCCCCCCCCCCACACACCCCCGATCGCGCTGATTAAGCTGAACGAACCGACACTGACAGTTTGTTTACAGGATCTATGTGTGATATGTGGCCGTGAATACGACACATGCGTAATTAGGATTGTACTAGAGCAGCCAACAAATGGTTGTAGATCGTGGAGATGTGTGACGGGTGTCGGAGTGAGTGTGTGTGCGTGTGTGTGTGCGTGCGTGTGTGTGTGTGTGTGTCGTGCCGTGTAGTGCATGACACTCGAGAAAAGCCGCGTACCGTTGCTAAAAATGACGAGCTTTGATGTGACAGTTGTGGATTGAAGTGAAGGACGGTAAATTATTTGACCCAGAAAAGCTTTCAGTCAAAGGCAGGAGCATTTGAACTCGTAGAGGTTCAGCTGGTCAGCATGCACACAGCGTTGAGCCATGGCAGCTGAGAAAGTATAAGATATGCTAATGAAGTAGCTTTAATGTGGTTGTTATTTAGGAGTGCATAACAAAAAGCCAATGGTCTGTTGTAACGGCGCCGGATCGCATTCAGGACCACGGACACCTCTGTAACGCACCTTTGGTTTAAAACAGCAGTCTGAGTCAATTTAGCGCCCCCCCACTCCCCCCCTCCGGGCAGATCGGAGGGCCTTACAAAATAACAACACTCACAATGAAATGAACTGTAGTTGCAGCTCATATTTGTTTCGGGTTTGGTAGACTCACACATTTAACTGTCTACGGTTCTGTCTATCACACCGTTTGATATATTCAAATAAGATGTGACCCCTTTTTGCATTTCAATATGCTGCAACATGTAGAGACAGTGAAGGCCATATGTTGCAGTGTTTTATGTGCCATGTCTACAGGGCAGGTGGACACTGCAGTTGACCTTTAACAGAAGCTACAATAAGCTTTCTGTCTACGGGATGTAGGTTAAGGAACAGGCTGTACTGTACACCTGTGTGTCAGATCCAAAGAATAAGGTGTACGACACAGATGGTGCGAGATGAAAACCAATTGATATCATTCTGAGTGCTATGAAACAATGCGCAGGAGTTCCCAGGGCTCCAATTTAACAATCAACACTGAACACATCCCTAGCAGCACCACTGCCATGAAATGAAAGCATGAACACAGTGTTGGTGTGCCTCTTTAACCTCCTTTAAATTAACCTCAACTGAAAATGTGTTTAAAATCGAAATGTAATGACTTATCTAGTAAATTCCAAAAACAAAAGTAAATTACACATCATGTCTATACTGGCAGATCGCACACATCCTAACAGCATTATAGATGTTCTTTAATAAATGAACATGAATAAATGGCACTGTTAAATTCTTGCGAATGTGACACAGAAAATGTAGCTGATGACTTACTATCATAACTCAACCCCTTCTTCAGTGGGTTCATCCTGTAATTGGCCTTGGGGGACAATTTGTTGTAAGTGTTTACATTAAATATTTAAAGGTCTGAAGAAAATATGATGCTACAGTGTTCCTAAGATTGCAAGGCAAACATAAAGAATTGATGAGTTCGTGCATATCTGCTGCAATGAGGGTGACACTATTTTCCAGCAGAGTTGAGATATCCGCAGATTTTCAGTCATATTCTCAGCACAGGCCTGCATGAAATATTAAGAAGGCTTTAATGAGACAGATGCACTTGTTCGTTCACTGCATGCGTTTGTTAAGTACCCTTAAAGCCCAGGGGTCCTTACTGTTCTTAGTGTACAGATGGGCACCTGCGTGACCTTGGCACAGATGCCTTGTACATCAAGCCAAGCATGACAGCACACACTGATATGTGGGTGTGTGCGCGTTCATTTGGAATTAAAGCATTTACTATACACCCATATGCTGTGCATTGCACTGCACCAGCCTAAAAACACTGTAAATTAATGTTAAGTGACTTTTGCTAAATGTGCTCAAGATGTCTTAAAACATAGTAGATGATTTAAAATTAAACTCATCTCCTCTAAAAACAATAGCAGACGTTCAGAGAAATGTGTACTAAAGGTGTAACCCTTGGTAAATGTATATCTTTTAGGAGAAAAGATTTTAAATACACTCAATATTGCATGAAAAAACGTTATGTATTGAGAAATAATAGTATGTTGGCATAATGTTCTGTGAAACTCAGCATCAGGCTGATATTAATAGCTTATTATCGATTGCTTAGAATGTAAATTTAGTGCAACAGCTAATTCTGATTCAGAAACTCATTTATCCTGGAAATAGAAGATGCTCCATTAATGTAAGAAAAAAAGGGTGTGAACAATGAGCTGATTAGATATTGTGTGTATGTGGTTGACACAAACAAATACAAGAAATTCACAAGAACATTCAGTATGAAATAAACCTTTTATCACAAGCAACTTTGAATTTGGTTGGTGACAGTTGCCCTTAAACCTTATGAATAAATATAACTTCTTTGTTAAAAACAAAAGACTTTGAATGTGTTGCACTAATAATCCTGTCAAACCCACAGAGTGATTTAAAACGCTTGCTGGAGCCTGAATGAGAGGTGAGGTAATATTTTTAAAGAGGACACAAGATTTCTTTGTTTCGTTTTGTAGCCGCATGATTTCTGCTTAAGTTAAAATTGTTTCATGTACTTGAAAAATTCACTTTCACTTTTGGAGGCAAACTAAATGTGTTGTGTTGTTCCCACTGGAGCATGAGAGTGCCAGAGGAATGCAGTTATTGGTTTAAGATGTGTGGCCCACGAAGACTCCCAACACTAAGCATGGCACAGAGCGATGGAAAGGAACACTTGCTTTGGTGTTTTTCTGTTCCAACATCAAGTGGGGGGAGAAAAACCTGCTTGTCATTCCCAAAGAGTGAACCCTGTGTAAGCAATTGGCTAGATTTTTCAGTAATTACTTGATCCTTTCTCTCACCAGGGATCACGTAAAACAATCAGTTTGAACAGGCTACTATTTAGGACCTTATTAAGTTGTGTTTCCTTATTCTAGATTGGTGTGATGATTGCACCAGAAACTCACCCAGCCGTGGTCGATTTATAGCTAAAAAAAAGCAAGTACTTCAAAAAGAGCGAGCACTTGTAAATCACACCGCTAAAACATCATTTGGCACAAACGTTTAGTTTATTTACATTGAGATAATTATACAGTACTTTTAGTGCTGTGATATAAGTGTCACTGGATTGAGATGGTTTTATTGACGCGAATAAAACAGTAGCTATGATGATGTTTTATTGAGAAGACTTTCTTAGCTCTATGTCAGTATTATTAAGAAACCTGACATTCATTAGGTCTGATTCCACATACAAACATTAGAAGTGATGTACAACAGTTAGCTGATGTAAGGCTAACACAATGTACACTGTCTCTGCATGTGAGGACAACAAAAGGACAGGCCTCAGCTCAATCAGAGCCAGCAGGACAAACAGCTGGTTGGATAATGTCCAATCGAGACAGCTTTCAACAGTCCGTCGACCTGGCAGTGACCCTTGAGCCAAAAATGTATTTTCCTGGTGCCAGTCCAATGAGAGCGAAGCAGCGTGATCACAATAAAAGCCCTCCCCCAGACATGACTATAATCAAGCCACTTGTGGTAAATGTCTGTCCTCGTCTCCGTGCCAAAAGCCTATTGTGCAGCCGTCTCACCAAAACATTGAAGCTTGTCAAAACGTGTAATATTCCCGCTGCCATTTTTTTAAATCAGCAAGTCTACCTGTTAAAAGCTCTTATAAAAATTGAGGAATGAGACTTTGCAGCTGGATGACTGTTCAAAGAGGAACAGAGATCTGAGTGTGCGTTTCCCTGGGAGGAAGGACACTAGGTAGCAGGCTGGACAGAGTGTGCTCTGCCAAGCAGCAGCCTAACCTCCACCGAGATAATTAAACAAATGAAAAGCAGCGAGAGACAGGGGTGTAAATCTGCCAGTGAGGCAAAGACACACACTCGACTATTAAAATCACCTTGCTCTGCTGTGACAGGTCCAGTGCTTGTCTGAATGACTAACATTGCATGACCACACACAATCCCTTGGAAGGTCAAGCTGCAACACACAGATACAACTTTAGGTTTAGCGTCATTTTCGTGCCTTTTTTGCTCCGTTAAATAGAAAAAAGCGACATAACCACAATTCCGCTGCCTGTCAATCACTAACAATCAAGTGGGAGCACTATGTGGGTGAGCAGGCCGGGTTAGATGAGCCACTATGCCTGCATCCACCTTCATGCACTCCTCGTTAATATACAAAGGTGCTTCACAATCAGCCGCAGATAATGAGGTTGCATTATGTTTGATTCAGTGCTGCTTGAAAAGATTGAATAGTATCTGCTTGTGTCATGACTGATTAAGGCAGAGCTTGAATCAGTGCACGATAATGATACCACATTGTGCGAGTCGGAGCCTTACCACTGTAAAGAGATCTGTGTCATAAAAGAGATGCTGCTTAAGAAAGGCGGGAGCACAGAGAGCTATTGAGCCTTTGTGCTGTCCGCGGTTCACTCCCAAACCTTAATGTTTGATGTGCTTTCATGTGGCTCGCTGCTTCATCATCAGAGGTGTGTGTGTGTGTGTGTGTGTGTGTGTGTGTGTGTGTGTGTGTGTGTGTGTGTGTGTTTGTAGGGACAAGTAATCACTAAACACAGTGGCATTGTGAGGATTCACCTGCCATGTAATAACATTCATTTTGTATTTAAAAGGTTAAACATTCATTTTTGAGTTAATTCCTTGGTTTGAGGTTAATGAGTTCAGAGTAAGGCAACGTAAGTAAGTAAGTACGTGTGCAACATGTGGTGTTTGCGGTTAGGAAGTAGAGCAAATGAATACGGTACCATTTCCTCTCAAGTACAGCGCGTGTCCGTGCGGTAGATGAAAGGAGGTGGTGGTTAGCGTGTGTGGTTTTAATGGTCAGGGAGGTTTGTGTGCCTGTGTGAGCGCTTTGCCTTTTGATGATGCTGTACCTGTTTCTGGGTCACTTTTCTAAATGTGGTCTGTTCATGACTCACACAGGGGTGATATTAAGTGCGTGATGATGGTGGCAGTGAGCTTTTTATTGCGGTGCGGCCCAGGGTGAAACGGGTGACTGATTTTACTACTGCAGTGCCGTGGATGAGGCACGAAGGCAGGCAGCGGTCAACATGGTAATTGGTTAACAGATGGAAGGCCGGGTAGGGAAGCATGTGAGGTCAGTGGCCTGACTCTCAGACTCACACTATGTCCCCGCCATGGTAGGGCCCCTGAGGTAGAAAGTGTTGGTCAGCATGACATTACCTTTCCAGCTGGAATCCCCTTTCCATACGGGTGAATACTGTATGCAAACACGCATTGACCTTCCCGACGGGAGCTAAACAAAAACTGTGATCTTAACTTCACACTACAGCAGAGCAATGTGTCGATAATATAATGATATCATGAAGTGACACTAGATATTGTCTTACATTTTGTATATATCGTAAGTGTTGTCTTCTCCTGGTTTAAAAGGCTGCATTACACTAAAGTGATGTCATTATCTGAACTTACCAGACGGTTCTAGGTGTTCTATAATTTGCCTTTATTCACTTAGTCATTATATCCACATTACTGATGAAAAAACACGTTTAAAATACCGCGAGCCAGAATAATAATGAGTGAGACACTCTCCGCTGCTTTGACATCATACTGTTGTAGATGGGCCAATTTAATTGCTATTCGCATTTGTTGCAGAAACCCTGGGAGTTTGAGCATTTTGCTAATTTCTCAGAGGACAGGGGACACTGTCGCTTCAAACTGTGATTGACAAAGTCAGAGATAAAAGTAAAGTAACCTTGGTATTTAGTCCATGTTTTAAATGACCACTTACTCATTCAGAGCTGACCACTACGTATGCTCCAGGGTTGTGTGGGCTCTAAATGACCTCTGTTGCTGTTTTCTGTCTTGTTGAAAACCCAGCGGCTGCTGTACTAAAATGACCATTAGCGATCCCGTGGACTGAGCTGGCTGACTCCAGGGCAGCTCGTAATCGTCATTAGAAAGGTCTTTAAGGTCTTTTGGGACTGAGTACTGAATACAAATGTTAGCGCTTTCTCATTTACACAGACGCGGTTAAGCTGGCAGCAAACCAGCAGCCAGCTGTACACTGAGGGACTGATTACTTTTATACATGCAGGAGGAAAGAAAAGTAGATTGACATGTGTCCTCTGAGCCTGTAGTGTCCCCTTTTGACCATAATTCTCTCTTCCAGACAATTTCACAATGACTGTGACAAAATATTCAGTGCGCCCATAATATAATGTATAGGATGTTATTTGTATGCTTGCTGCCAACAGAGTATGGAAGGATCAGCTTGACTGGTGGGATGAATATCATCCCTATATCGTATTCTCTCCCCCACTTTCTCCCTTTCCTTTCTGTGTGAGTGTGCTGGAGGGTGCAGGACTCCCAGAGGTTTATGTCTGTGACTATAAGCAAGAGTGACATTTCTCTGACAACACCCAGAACAGGCACACACACGCACGCACGCGCGTCTCTCTCTTTCACACACACATTTTCTCTGTCTCCTTTGCTCTCTAGTTCACAAACATGTCAGGAATTGGATCCACGGCAGACAAAGAGCCAAACCACGCATTGCATAGATACCAACAGACTGTTAAGCCTGTCGTAGGTTATAGTATGAGTGACAGATGCCAATCAGAGCACAGACTTGATCATCTGGTCAATGCTGGACACACTGCCGCCAGCACACCAAGGGCAACAACACACGTTACCCTAGTAACTGCCACCGTAGGAATCACCCGATGATTCTTTTTTTTAGCGCCCATCTGCTCTTTTTTGCATTGCAGCAGGCACCTCCTGACCAGTTTTCTGTACGACCTTGCTTTCCCCTGCTCGATGAATCTTTTATGAGACTGGCAATGTGGGTTTCTGTGTAGAAGATTGGAATATAAATATGGCTGTTGCGCCTAGAGCTCCTCTTCCCGCTCTGATACAAAAGCTTTCATAAGACTGAGCAGATTGGGCAAGCTGCTATGAACGGCGCTCTTCACATCCCGTATCAGAGTGTTATGCATTCTGGACATAGATTCTGCCTCCACCTGCTCGATCACATGGCCGGACAACATACCACACTCCAGGGAAATCTCCTTTCCTTTAAAAAGGCTCGGGTTTTATGTCAAATTCTATAGTCAGCATAGTTTTCTCTTCAAAAGCCCTAGTTACTTACGCATTGCTCACGTTCACGTTGTGGCGAGCTGTGGCATCAACTGACTTTGACTGAGAGGTGATAAAAAAGTGATTGATTAAAATCTTCAGACTCTTTCTCGATTACTACTCCCTGTCTTTTATCTCTTCCTCCACTTTGTCTCCCTCTCCTCCTCCTCCTTCACATGATCCTTGCTACATTCATTCCAGAGAATTGTCTCCTCGCCGCCATGTGCGAGTGTGACAGCGTTGCCTCCCATGTTGAAAGCTAACTGAATCGCAGGGCTTTCATTTTGGGGAATGAAGGATGAGAGCTATACGACGCTGCTGGAAAGAGGAACCATTTAATCGATGTGTTTTCCACGTGGCACTGTCACTGCCACTCAATAGGGCCATTGATGAGGGAGGCTCTCTCTGACTGCGCCAAGGCTTAAAGGCTCCAGTCAGGGAGGCGTGGGAGCTCAGCAGCCACCAGACACTGCTGCATATCAAGCAGGCTGGCAGAGCTGCTCTCTGCAGCCCCACGGTGAGCAAGGTAGAGAGGTCCTTTGATAGAGACACTACATGTAGGAGAGAAGAGATAACAAGATGCTCCAGTGGAAGGAACACCAGCTTACATTATTATGTTGCCTGATTCTAAACCCCCGGGATTCCTCCAAGTCTAAAAGAAAACACACACACAGACAGACACATGTGTGTGTAACACGGGACGTGAACACCACATCTGGAAGTAGGAGCCACAACTGAAGAACTCAGCATGTATCATATTAAAGAAAAAGTCAAATGGAATGATATCTGTAGAGCTGATGACATTTGATCTAGCAATGATGGGTTACACAAAACTGGAGGGGAATGATCTAACACGCTGACTTTTGCATTAATTTTTCATAGATCAGAGTGCATTTAGATAAGCATACTAATCGAAAGGAACTTTTCTCGTGAGTGAGCACTTAGTTTCCAGCAGTACCATGAAACCATTGCTCTTTATGCACTTTTCAATACTTACAGAATATAAAACAAAACATGCTTTTTAAACAATGGCCTTGAGCTTGCCCAGAGTTCTCACTCTGCAACATTTTACACCTTCCATTGTCAATAATCCGCAGCCTCAGATGCACAAAGACAGCCCGTACAAAGAACAAAATGTATTTCTTCTATACTCTTATGAAAGTCCCTCAGTAATACTCTTGGCAGCGGGTATGCATATGTGCATGTCAATGATGTTACTGCGTAGCATTAAGTACTGTGTCTATAATAGGCTTAATGTGCATTACAAATATACACCAGCATCATATATAACATTTAGTAACACACGCGCGCATACTCTGTAGAAGACAGATGCTGTAAACTGAAGAGGCTGCGGTGATCAGGGCTGATACAAAGTCAGAAGATGTGGACTGGGTTTGAATTAGTGCCCACTGGAGTAGCTGAGTAGCGGGGTAGCATGGTTGTGAAGTGAGAGAAAGAGAGAGGGAGAGAGAGAGAGAGAGAGGGAGAGAGAGAGAGAGAGAGAGAGAGAGAGAGAGAGAGAGAGAGAGAGAGAGAGAGAGAGAGAGAGAGAGAGAGAGAGAGAGAGAGAGAGAGAGAGAGAGGGAGGAAAGACAGAGTGGAGTTGCTGGAAATGAAAATTGGAGATTGCGGGCAGGGATAGCGGGGGAAAATAGACAGAGTGCCTTCCGACTGTGCCTGCCGAATATGCCTGCAGGGTTATTATCTCGCCCATCCTAACCAAAAGGAGAATAATAATTACAGGCCTATCGCTCCGTCACCATGATTTTATTCCGTTCACTGGCACTGACACTCCTTGAAGATCGTCTTTAATTATCTCTACATCGCTTAATCAATACGGCAGTGACCGCGGCAAAACAATGGCATGTGCATCCTGTCGCTCGGGCAAGAGAGACACAGGAAGCAGCAGGAAGAAAGGATGAAGTGTTGACAGACAAGATGAGAGACCAAAATGATGTGGAGTGGCATTTCTGTGAGAGGGAGGGGGAGAAACGACATGCTCTGATAAAAACCTGCTCTCATGATGATTAGACTTTGCACTTGTTTATCTACTATTGAGTTTGTGTGCATACAGATGTGTAGCAAGATATATATATATGTATATATGTATATATATATATATATATATATATATATATATACGTGTGCTTCTTGCTGCATCAAAAGGTGAGAGAAAGCAGGTCGAAGTCTGAGCTCAGGCACACTATGCTATGGGATCTAATGCAGTTATCCTCGTTATATTTCCCAGCAGCAGAGCTGAGTGCTTCAGCCACACTAATGGTGATGTGATGAATAGGTATTCAGAATAGGTCTCTCTCTTTAAGCCTTAGTGCCTCCGGCTAGTGGCCCTCTCAGGCCCGGCTCTCATCTCGTACTCCTTTCAGTGAAAGGAACAGCACGCAGGAAGCTGCTTCAAGGATCTTCAGAAAGGAGTGCTTCTTACTCGTCAGGCGCATTTTGCTTCTTGGTACTGTATGTTCTGGATCGATATCTGCAGCTGCCATGCTTAAAATCTCTCTTGATCTTATCCTAACAGCCCCGAACGAGACTACTAAATGTGAACAGTGGGACTCGTTTACACTGTGAATTAAGTGTGGGGGTGTTGTTGATTCAGGGAAGATCCACTAAATGGAGAACATCAACAAGGAAATTAAAAGCGGTTAGATTATTATGGACTGCAAAGGACAAGTGAATGAACACCAACACACAGTGCTTGTGCACAGGTGTCATTAAGATTTAAATGAGTGATTTATTCTGTGGGTGGCAGAAATGTCCCCAGAATGTGTTACCCTCTCCAGCTCATTATTAAAGGGTATTTCTGTCCTTCTAATCTCCAATGCTTAGAGCTTGGATCTTATTTTGAATTCATTATTGTACATTTTACCAGAGGCAATCAGGCAATAATCAACAATGATATGTCCCAGGAGGAACGAGCAGTGGAGTCGCAGACTGCCATGTCTTAAAGACGCCAAATAAAAATGTTTATGTTAACGATTAGCAGAGGACGTGACTCCTTAAGGGAAAAATCATCTTCAGCCATTCTCTCCTTGTGCTGCATGGAATATTAATGCAAGGGATGGCCTTTCTGATATTGCCTCTCCCAGGCTGCGCTCACAAATATCATCATTAAGCACTATAGATCTGCGTCACGCTCAGAATGAAGTTCGCAGCACAACATCCTGCATCAACTGGAATCCTGCACACAGCGTTTGTAGAAATCTAAATGGCATCCGTTTGTCTATTTTATAACCCACACATGAACTCACACATTCTCAAGCACGTGCACCCCGCAATGTAATCCGTACAACACATCACGGGAGGAGAGCTGCATTGAGGTGGTAATGCAGGACATGTCACTACATTCACCACACAGTCTTTTGCGTTGTACCATCCGAACGCTGCATCTGTTACTGAGAGATCCAGTCTGAGGAGCCAATGTGACCCCTGTGGTGAAGCAGCAGACTCTACGGCCACACTTTACCATCAGGGCCTCCCTCCTCCCACCGACACCTTCCCACTCACAATACTTCTCATCTTACACTCGGCTAACTCCGCAGAATATTACCCCTTTATAATGTTCAACACACGGCTCTCTCTCTCTCTCTTTTTGCTCTCTTCTGCTCTGCGTAATCATTTTCACACGTGCGTTGATGTTTTCCCTGTTTGTTTGTTTGTTTAATCACGCAGCGGATCAGCGGCTCCTGAATTTGACAATGCAACCGAGACTTTGCAGATTACATGGCTGGAATCATCGTCAGGGTGTTGGGGGAAGGCAGGAAGGAACACGGGCTTACACAACACTGTGTATTTATACTCAGAAGTATTTCTACTCTGTTCACCGACAAGGGGAAAGTCCATAAAAGCGCACACACAGCGCCAAGCTAATTTGTTTATCTACAAGTTTGTCCCAACGTGTGGCTGTAAATGTAATATTCAGTTGGGGGCTGTTTTAGGATTTCTCTCCGCTGCACACTGTGCCTGTGTTGTACTAATAATGTGTCCCTAATTAAATGCTACAGCTTCTCAGAGCATTAATGACCTGAAGACAGAGGATACAAATGGAGGCTTCAGTGTGAGCGCTGACAAAAGGAGCTGGACACAAGACTGCGGGCTGCTTCTGCCCCTTCATTACTAAATATACAGCTATAGCTGATGGGTTCTGGTCATTGTTTGCTCCTGACCATTTCCAGCGCCGAGCATTACTGTAAGATTTTCTTTAACAATTGGCTGCTGCAAACTCTCAGTCAACCAGACTGTAATTGGCAGGATCGCACCACTCCTCTCTGGTCCTGTTAGTTTCGCTGTTGCAGACGTGGCAGAAAACAGACAAGATGTAAATTCATCACCTCAGGGAGTTTCAAATGCATCACCCATCCTTTTCTCTCTTTATCGGTTTCTCTCCCTGCCTCTCCTAAACATCACAGTCTCTTCTATTACCCTTTTCTTTTTTCTATCTCTCGTGTTATTCTTTGGCTTATTTTCCTCTTGTGTGACTTACGACAGTGGTTAGCTATTCATGGTGCTACCTTCACTCTGTGACTGGGTGACATTTGTAAACAATAACTCAGGCTGAGACCAAATGAGAAAACACAGACACTTTGTTCGCTGGTTGTCTCTTTAGTCATCTAACAAGGCCCTAGGTAAATGGCATCTCAGATCTCACCTTTTCTGCATGTATAGATAAGTACGCCATGGAAGACACAAAGCACTTTGCTATTACATTAATAAGACAATGAAATGGCACTCAAGCCCTGCAGTGCAGAAAAGTGCTCTGAGCAGCCACAATAATATTATATATAGAGGCTGTATACAGATTTGTATTAGCGTGCCAAAATAAAAGTTTTGTATTAGCTGATAATTAAAGGAAAATGACGACAAGTTACCATCTGGATGATGTTGACAAGGCCAGCACCACAAGTTCAGTGAAGGGCGTTCTGAGTGTCCATGGGGGGCTGTGATAACGAGCGGGCCTTTAAACTTTAGCTTGCTTTGATTGGATTTATTTGCCATATCACTGTGACACATGCGTATTAATTGAAATAAATGCAGAAACTAACACAATAAAGTTAGAAATAACTTATTTTCATTGTGGTCCTCTCTCCAGGAAGATGTTACAGGTTGAAGATAAGGTACCATCGCACAGGCTACATTAAAAACAATACATCCTTCCATAAACTACTAAAGAGCAAGGTAACATAAAAAGCAAAAGGTCACCTGAGCACACAAACTACACACTAACACACACAGGGACATTTCTAAAATCAGTGTCCCACATGCATGTTTAAAGGAGACGGGCTTGGTTTCATCTCTACTGGAAGTCTATTCCATCCTACCACGTATGCCACATATAGAACAGTGTTTTGCCCAGATCAGTCCTAAATCTACGAGACACAATGTCTGTCGCCGTGCCTCTAGTTAAATATCCACGAGAGTCCCTAACTAGCTATCTTTCCGTCAGTCTGGAGCCTCACAATTTGTTGTCAGTAATTACTCAATTTACAGCGTTCCCTACGCAGCCGTGAGAATGTTTGATTAGCTGGGTGGGATAAAAGGTCAGGATGTGGTAGTAGCTTTCTGCTGTTGGATCCAGAAAGGGTGGGTTTTTGTGGGACATTAGTAATCAGGTCATGTAGCCAGGAAATTATCATAGTAATTGTGTGTGTGAATGCATATCTGTATACATGTGAGTGCCTCTGCGTGTGTGGGCAATTCGACCGGGCACATTTACCACAGGAAGTGCAACGCTGAGTCATATTCAGCTGGTGCTGTTGGCACGAGTAGGTGCAGAACAGTGGATAGAGCCATGCTGTGCTGCAGAATGCATGACAGCTGATTGCTGCACGTAGTTCTTGTGTATTGCTATGATCAGGCTTTTTTTCTTTAGCGAGCCTCAAGCTAAATGTGGCGCCCTGCTTGTCCCTGATTGAGCCATCTGACATTCAACCATTTGATCAGTCATGCCAAATACTCTACAAATAAGACCCCATGGACTGTTGAGATTGTAATCAGCAATCAGGAGCAATCAATCCTTCTATGAATAGCAACATATTCATGAAGCTTCTAAGAAGAAGTACACCAAACTAGGCTTTCTCCGATGCTTGGTCAAAGAAAACAAGACAATGTAAATATTTTTGCAGCGCAGCCTTGTAAATGGTAATTGTAGAGGCTAAGCCAACGCTTTAAGCCACTTGGGTTCCGCTTTGTTGCTCTGGTTGACGCACTTCTTGTTCTGCCTGCTGAAATAAAGATTCCAGATTCCAAACATTTGCGATTGAACATTCAGTCCATTTATTTCTTTTTCCATCAGCAAACATGCCATGACATTTAGACACACAATGGGTTAGCCTGCGGGAGCAAACGCTACCTTCGCCAACTTGTATGTGTGCGCGTGTCTGTATGTGGTCAAAAACGGTTTGCTTTCCAGGCGGAACACCACCGTCAACAAACATTGGTTCCTACTTATAGCAGGAGTGCTAACTCCAAAATCTTCTTCCACCACTGATTTTTCAAAAAGTCTTACTTTGACTATTAATAAAAGTGTGATTTTTAATGTGATTTAATAAGGTCAAAGTTGTACTGTTTACAAGTTGTACACTTTTTCATTTCAAGACTTCCAGACCAATCAGAACCACTTCTGAGGCAGGTTGAGTGGCGTAACATAAAATGGTTGTAAAGTCTTGTGTAATGGTGCAATTGTAAAGAAATGTTGTTCTGGGTTTTAATATTGACTTTGAAATCTAAATAAAAACATCCCACAGCTTGGGTTAAGAGGTTATGAGTCTCTCAGATCTGCAGTCTTGCCTTGTGATGTATTATGAATGTCTCCTCGTCTTCACTGTGGGTTGATTAGATGGGCTCTACTGGAAAGACAATGGATATACTCTCCACAGGATATTGAAGGTGTGTTTCAGTCAATGCAACCAGGCCGACACACTTACTTTATTGATTTTCTTTCTCATGTGTTCGCACTGAAAGGACAGAATCTCACCTGCTAGCAGACGTTATTGTAGTTGAGCACTATCAGGTGAGCCTCTGTTTTGTATACAATACAGCACAACACAGTGACGACCACCATTAGAGGGTCTAGTAGACATTTACAGCTCAGTGGAGAGAAAGCGTGGCTCATGCAAGTGGACGCAAATTCATGCACTCATATGTAAACACATACACACAGAAATGACTTGTCTTTAGGACATTATAGCACCTACTCTTGCCAAACTGTGCTGAAGCGAGCTCAACATGCAAGGTTATCGACTCCCATGTAAGGTCTTCATGCAAGCCACATCTATAAAGAGTCATTCCCTCTGTGGTCAGAGTGGGACACAGGTCTTACTGTATTTGTGGTGAACGCTCCCTGCTTGAATTATGGAACATATTCAACTCAATTGGATGTGTTGTCTGCACTTTATGCATGCAGGGGTCGATGCATGTGTACTCTATAATCCTCCTGTGGTCTCAGTCGCTACTATAACATTTAAAAGCCCAGATGAGTTTCCTTAATCAAAGGCCCACAGGAGCTGTTAATAGATTAAACACTCCCCGTTGAAAGCACACCACTGTGTCTGCCTGCTTGAACCCTGGGGTACAGCCTATTTATGCCATTTAAATAGTTGCCATGGTAATGAGGTCACGCTTTGTTTAATCAGATTTTGATCTTGATATATTTGGAAGGCGGTGGGCCTCCATGTCCATCATCTAATTAATGAATTATGACTCAGAAAAATAGCCAGTATTCTTAGAGCCAGATGACTCCAGCATCTTTCAGAGCTCAGGCGGGGGCTTTGTGTGCGGCCTCGCTGCCTCAGTCGAAACAGCTCTGCATCAATGTGAAGAAGGTCTGTGTAATTAGCTGAGGTGTGATTTGGTCCTGTGTTTCAGCTGCGAATTTGCAGCCAGATGCACGTTTGTGACGAGTGTTTGGTGCTTTCTGCTCCCCCAGCTGTGGCTGTTATCTCACCCAGAGCTTGTCTCTATGACCTCAGGGCTTTGTAGCGCTCTACTGCCATCCATGGGTGTGCACAAATGCTGCCATTTCTGCAGTTGGTGGCCATTTTCACCGTTTGAACTGATTAAAAATGCCCTTTATAGAGCATGCCTTCAGGCAAGGAGCAGAGTGAATTCTTTTAGATGTTTATGATTAAGCACAAAGCCATGTTGGCATGTCTATCTGAAGGCACCAAAAAGCTGCACAAAAGTGTGTGCATGTAGATGTTGCACAGTGTTGTAGCTACAGTATGTAACGTAAACCATGCTACAAGACAGCTACGATCACCACTGAAAGTGCACGAGCTCAGGACAGAAATAGTAGGCGCTAAGACACATGCAGCGTAAAGGAGAAACACATGATACGATGACATTTTTTCACATTGCCAGAAGGGCCAAGAGAGACAACAGAGAGAGGGAGAGAGTGAGAGGAGTTAAAAGCTAAATACATTTCACAGAGAAGGAGAACAAAAGAGAATGACAGAGAATTGGAGATAATGACACAGCAGAGAATCAGAGAAACTGAGGCTGGACAATTATTAGAGTGGAAATTATGAGGAATGGCTTTAAAAATTAATCAAAAAGAATTAAATTGATGCAGGTTAAAAGGCTGACTTCCTCTCTAGCTAATATTTAATGAAAGCTTGTTCTGCCAACAGACTTTGTGATTAGATAGTTGATTGGCAGAGCCTGGAGTTCTGTGAGTTATGGCAGATTGTCTTCATGACACTCATTATTCTCATCCTTTATTTGGTCCATCACTTTACAAAAGATGGCATCTGACCTGCACTCTGTGAGAAGAATTTTAAGTTTGAACATGTGCACTGTGCTCTACACGGGTAAAGCAGATACATAAGTTATTAACAACGGTCTTGGATGAAAAGACACCTTGAATAGAAGAGAAGGGTACGAAAGACTCTGAGAGAAGATATGATGTGGGGGCGTCTGATGGCGGACTCTATGGCTTCAGTTATTATACATTCTGCAGGTGCAGCATGCCCACACAGTCAGTTGTTATTGCAAATGAATACTATGAGATACCCCACTGCTAATGAAAAGAGAGAATAAAGAAGGCTGGGGAAATATGTACAGTTGCCTTTAAGGTTTTATTTTTGATGAAATGATCTAAAGCAGGGGTGTCAAACTCATTTTAATTCAGGGGCCACATGCAGCACAATTTGATCTCAAGTGGGCCGGACCAGTAACATCACAGCATAACAACCTGTAAATAACGACAACACACAGGACATTCTGAAAATGTTCAAACTTTTTGAGAAACAAAAGGTGCAATTTCAACAATAATATTAGTTTATCATTTACTTTATGTGCGTTACAACTTACAGATCACAGTGTGTCTACAAAGGCCGGTTTTGGTCCGCGGGCCGCATGTTTGACACCCCTGATCTAAAGTCACTGTATTTTAATCTATCTGTGAATGACCACAGTCGCTATAGTAATACACACACACACACACACACACACACACACACACACACACACACACACACACACACACACACACACACACACACACTTCAAGTTTTGAGTGATGACATAATTAGGACATTCTGGCTCGTAAGTAGTCCTTAAAAATGTGTACTAGGTACAACTTGCTTTTCCTTTAAGGTTAAGGTAGGTAAGACATGTAGTTGTGAGGTAGGGTGCTAGAGAATACATCATGTCAAATATGGTCCTCACTAGTTTAAAGCAACGTGTGTATGTTTAGTGTCTCTTGCATGAGGCATTACTAAGAACATACTGCAGGAACATTTTAAGGAATCAATGTGCTGGAGCCATGGACTGCTCCTCGCTGTGAATTATCCTACTTCCTGCACAGTGGCTACAGTCCTGCATGGGGGGTGGTCTTTTTAATTATCCAAGGTGATGCATCAATAAGCACCATCAGCCTTCTTACTTTGTTACCAGGTTGTCTTAGAGGAGGCTGAGTACGGAGCTTGGTTATTTACTACAGATACAAAAGGTAAAAGACATCCATCCATGTTTAGATCTTTGCTGCCACCCTGTGAATGTGGCGATTACTGCATTCTCTTTGGACGCTGCATTAAAAAGGAAATATATAGTTTGGTAATTTGGTATTTGTAATAGTATTACAAAACATAGTTTTTCTCACCCACATGAAGATTGCGAGCAAAAACCCTTAAATATGTTAATAAAATTGGATCAGAAATGTTAATAGTGCATTATTTTGATCGTTTACAAATACTGATCTAACTGTAGACATATCACAACGTATTTAGATCAATGAGGAATCACCTGTGAAATGTAATTCGGATATATTCACTTGGCTCCAGTCTATTTCCGGCTCCCCCCAGGACATTGATACAACCCTTCGAAGGCAGCAGTGTGTTTGTGATACGACTTTGCGTTGAACCTTTTTTTTTATAAAATCTCTGTCTCTAAACATCGCTGCCACATGCCCCCTCACATCTCCTTGACACATTCCCATAAAGTGACAACTACCTGTCACTAGTTTCAATACTGCAACAATGACGGACACCGGCTCGCTCTCTGGCTGTGTGGAAAGCATTTTATCGGGTGCAATCCCGCTGGTAACCACACGGGGTCAGTCTTGCTGCAGAAATAGAGGCACAGACACAGACGAGACTGATGCGGGAGCCAGCCAGCAGGTAAGCTGAGGAGGATACTTTATATTTTTTTGGATGGGGCTCAGAAAGCTGTCTCTTCTCATATCACTTCACAGTATGCCCCACAGAAAGGAGGCCGTATCACTCATCCAATGCGACTGTGTGGGGAAGGGAGCCCTTCCATGGCTGACAAACTGAATAAGTCAGCAGACCAGGAAGCAGGAAAGCAAAGGGAGATGACCTGGCCGTTTTGTCTGAGTAGGCCACTCTGTCATCATTATTCATGGTTGTTTAGGGCGTAACATGACACTGCCAGTTCCCCAGTATCTTGCCAGGAATTGTTGCGAGGAAAGGCTTTAAGCTTTAAGGAGAAATTTGAGATCCAGTTCCCATACACCTTTCTCCATCTTGGCCATTGCAGTAGAGGTGAGTAAATACTTGGAGACTAAATACATACCCCACATCGAAGGGGCTGGTCTAAACATGTCTGTCTGTCCTGAAATAGACTCAAATCAGGCTTGAGGAATAGTCCCTGAGGTTATATAACATCAAAATAGGCAGTGAAGCGATTGGTATATCTGACACTGGCTTACCTGCTGTGATTGTGCCGAAAGCTAAAGCCATTTGGATTACAGCAATACAACAATGGTAAAACTGCACCACTTCAAAAATAACATGTAATCCCCTGTCATTCAAAGAAGGCATGCGGTAGCAGCCAGGTGAGAACAAACCCAAGCTTTATTTATCAGTTTTACATTCAAGGTGTTTTGATAGCTATAATCTATTCCGTCATTCATGTCAATTCAATCATGCAAATTTGAACTACTGCACCACTAGTTTTTGAGTTTTAGGCAGTTAGTGTCAAGAAGACATGTAACTGAAGCTGTTGATATGGTTACGCCTCAGGCAGCGTGGAGTTGGTAGGATAGTGTAAAAGTGCAAGCTACAGGCTGATATGTCATGAAACGACGGATGAGCTGTCAAAAGCAGCCGTGCGCAGGAGCACCTGGATCTCTCCGACATTACATTAATACTTTGCTGCATGTATCCCCTCACCAACCCTGGCAAAGCTTAAATCTATCAGCCCTCTTTATCCCCGGGTCTCCATCCAGTCCAGACAGCATGATGAGGACAGTCCACTGTACCTGAGATCATGCCTTTGGCACACACACGCCACACAACATAGAGCACAGATCAGCCCTCTGAAATCAGTCTCTCTCTCTCTCTCTCTCTCTCTCTCTGATCTCCACGCCTTAGAAAGAGCACATACACCGACATGTGATTCATAAAAGAACAGCCAAATGTCAGAGAAAGAGAAAAGAATGGATACATGCATGCAAAACAGGGCTGGCAAGAACAGAGCACAGGCTGATTGGGAGGGGTTGAGACGGAGAGGCAGCCAATGCGCAGCTCTGCATCTTGAGGAAGAGAGGGGAACGGAGAAGGAGGGAGAGATAAGGGGAGAGTGAGGAAGTGAGAGAGAGAGAGAGAGAGAGAGAGGGAGGGGGTGAGGCTGAGGCAGTCACTCTGAGGGGGAAGATTCCAGGGTGATGCTGTTGGATGTGAGCTGCTCTCCTCTAACCGGTCTCTGGCTGTGAGTCTGGTAACTGTGCCTAACCAGCTCTGGGGGCTCTGCTGCTGCTCAGGCAGAAGCTGACTGGCTGGTTCCCTGCCTGGGCCGTCTGGAGCAGAGAGGGGTTTGACTGGAGCCGAGGTCCAGGGCAGGGCAGGGTAGGGCTGGCTGTAGGGCCAATTGTGCCGGGGCCCCACAGGGAGCAAGCATGACCGTTCCCATGCTAAAGATCGGGGCGGTGCTCAGCACCATGGCCATGGTGACCAACTGGATGTCTCAGACTCTGCCCTCACTGGTTGGACTCAACGGGACCACCATCTCTAGAGGGGGCACCTCGGAGAGGATTGTCAGCGTGCGTATGACTTTTTTTTGCTTATTTGCAAGTGTGTGTGCACTGTATTGTCCGTGAATGCTCTCGCTGTGAATGTAAGAAAGAAAGAGAGAAGAAAAAGAGTGACACGGCAGAAGACAGAGGGAGATGGAAATGGAAAGACACTTGCATGAGAGTTAGTGTGCGCCTGTATGTTAAACTACAGAAACATGTATTAAAACATGTGATGTATTAATAAGAGAGAGATGATGGAAGTAGACATGCATGTGAGAGCAATGTATCAACCAAACGTGAATGATGCACATGTTGGTGTGTGAGTCACATTAAGTATAATGATGCCAGATTGCGGGCTTGTGACTGTGAGTGATGGGGAGAGGCGGAGGACGCAGTCTGGACGGCCGTGGTAAATCATATGTTTTTGCCGGGGTGACGGGAGGTAGAGAACTGTTCTGAGTGATGCTCAGGCTGATTCCATCTGTCAGTCACCTCCAGGCTGGGAACGATGGTACTCAGAGGTGATGGGGAAGACGGGGAGGTTGAGACAATGTTACAGTTTTGTCTTATTTCTCCCTCGCTCTGTTTGTCTCTGAATCCTCTCAATCGTCCTTTCCTCTAATAAAACGCTCACAGGGAGGTTATACAGGTATAGAGAGGGCTGTTTTTTGTGAAGGTTTTATATTTAAATGTTTGTTTACACTGATGCTTTTCTTCTGTTTAATGCACACACACACACACACATACACACACACAAGTGTTGTCTGCATCAGTGTGCTTATGGGAGATAAGACAATGAGAAATATCAAGCAGACAAATAAATGAGTTTCTGGTTCTTCAGCAGTTAATGATTGCCTTTGCCTCTATCCTGAGTGTGTTTTTATGGCACCTTACCCATTAAGCAAATGCCTTGGTCTGCTGAAATGATTGAATGAAATTGAACATCCCAAGAGATCTGCAACCATCTGTGTGCGTCTGTGTGCGTCTGTGTGCGTCTGCATGTGTACGCGCAAGCTTCTGTGTCTGTGTGTGTGTGTGTGTGTGTGTGTGTGTGTTTGTGTGTTTAAAATGTGTACCCTGAGTATGTTGAGGCATTATTGTCTCAGGGGTGAAGCTCCATCTGGTTAAAGAAGAGTTGCATAATTTATGATGGTTTGTTGAAACACCAATCCCCCCCCCCTCCCCCTCCCCCTTTAGTCTCCTTCATTTTGCAGTGAGGTTTCGGGATAGATGTTTTCTTCATAACTTTGTGAAAATGTCAAAACATTTTTGCTCCTATTTCTTTTGCATCTTTCCTACACCAGGTAAATATATTTCAACAGGGACTTAAAGTACAACATCAAAGTAAAATCCTAATCTGTGCATGTGTCAGAGTGCAAGGAATTATATTCAGCACTGAACTATACTACTATTAAACCCCCCCCTTTCCCCGGGGTCTGTAGCCTAATTAAGCTCTCCATGCTTGCTTATCATGCTCAGGGGTCAAGGGGAATAAAAAAATGTGCCAAGGTTTCTTTTCAGTAAACTAATTCTAATCAACACTGGAAGCTTTTATCATTTGCACTTCAAAAGACTGGATACAATACATGAGTATACATAGTTATGAGTGGATATTTTCTTTTTAGAACCAATGGAGGAAAACCTGATGAGCCAGTTTGATTATGCTAGGAGGTATTACAGTACACCAGTCTGTTGTGATGGGAAACGTCTTCGCTTTGAGACAAGAATAAACAATGGCAGCGAATAAAACTTTAATGTAAAGCCTCGCCTCAAAGTCCCATCACTATTAATGAGACATTTGCCTCTGATGATCTAAGAAGCAGTCGTGACTCACACAGTGTTTAGCTCTCTAATCAAAAACAACCTAGCTGCGGTCTTGTGACACTGTGATGCTAGTGCGCCGGTGGCCATTGCGTGGCTGCTCCCTCTCTCCCCACCCTGGCACCAGTGTATGCTGCGGTCCATATTCTCCCAGCTCAGAGCGAATTTCAAAGTCTGCTTCACTTGCTTTCTGAGCCCCGTCTTCTAACCAGCTGATCCAAGAACACAGCTGACTGAGTTTATTCGGGCCTTTCCACAATGGCACGGAGCACAACCCTGCTTGGATGCTTGTACACATCTGGATAGTGCAAAACCATGTTCCTTAATGAGACCCTGGAACTCTAGCATTGACATGGAACTGGTGTGGCTGCACAGGGCGGTCAAGCTGTAGCTGCGCACACACAACATTATCATGTTGTTGTCAATTATATAATAAGAAATTGGAATTCATTTTGCAGTTAGCTAATATTATAATATATGTGGAAGAAGCAGACCTGTGTGGTCTTTTAACTTTATTTTCAAAGGAGAAATCAAGTCAAGAGGGAACACCTAAAATCTTGAATACAGTCACCGTGGCACTGCCAACAGTTTTAATTTGATCTGCATTTAGCTGGAGGAGCTTCTGAGCCATCCATCTGTAATGCATCGCATAATTTAGTCTGATGAGAGAGACATCATACGAGTTTTCCAGTGGTAAGATCTATAATAAAAACAAGACCAAGAATCTACATGTTGAAGTCAAAGAAGAAGAAGAAGCTGCTTTACAGTTATAATAAGACACAAACCGCTCCACAAGTACCTGCTCACTGAAATCATCTCAGGCTGTATGGCAAGTAAAGGATTACTGGCACATTATAGTTTACTTTTTATATAAATAAAATGTGTTCACATGTGTGCGTGCAAGATGCGCAATAATGGCCATTAAAAAAAAACATGACATGGGATGTTCATACTCCTATCGCCACTGTCGTGCATAAAACATACTGTGGTTGTGTGTGTGTGTGTGTGTGTGTGTGTGTGTGTGTGTGTGTGTGTGTGTGTGTGTGTGTGTGTGTGTGTGGCGATACTCCCTTTGATATCTAAAATAAGAAAGCTAAGAGGCAGAAGAGTGCAGAAAATATTCTCACCATCAAAAGGGAGCATGAAACAACAAATGGCAGTGTACAAAGAGCTAGGGCTCAGAATCTGATTGGGGTCACCCAGCGTCTGTCTGTCAGCGTGTGGGACTATAAACTTTATCACATCCTCCGTGCAAGCCAATAAAGCAGATTGTAAAGATCGATTCTTGGCTATGGATTTAAAATTAAAGACTGCTGCGGAACTTTATTTGAGCACTTGTCTTTTATGTTCATCATACTGCCTTCAACCAAACTTTATTTGAGTTGAGTCCTCGACTACTGAGTCAGTGTGAGGCACCGTGCACAGCCAGCATCCCAGTGAAAGCCAATCTTGTAATATCATTTCTGATCATGTTTTGATACATGAGCTAATTGTGTGATAGCTGGTGTACAAAGCAATATTGATCCCAGACTCTAAAGTTGGGCTCATAATCACTCTTTAGACATGGTTCATTTGCCATGATGAGAGAGTAATTCCAATCCAACTGAATTTATGCCTGACTCATGCTTTGCCCTTCAAAAGCAATTTGATGATTTCCCAATTCACACACTTCTGCAATCCATATTTTTCCTCCGTTGAGCCACTGACTGTGTTCTAACAGTTTATACGGTGTTTTCTCACACTAGCTACCCTGCCACTCTCACCCTCCTCTATTTACCACCAGCCGTGATAGAGCTATCTTGTATCCGTGTAACAGCAGAGTGGATGCCAAGTGCTTTACACCAGGGCACCTGGCATGGCACGAGCAGCCTGCTCCAAAAAGTATAAAGTTGTAGCTCGTAAAGCGCAGACCATTTGTGAGTGTAATATTCTCTCACTTTCCCCGATTGAGCGCCCCCCCCCCCCCCACACTTAAAAAAAGCGCTTGACGCATCTGCCTACTCCCACTGTCGTTTAAGTGTGATCCGGATTGGAAAGAGTGAGCTGCAGATGGAAAGCGAGCAGGACACCACGCAGGAGGGGCGGCAGGAACGGGAGGGATGGAGTGGGAGAGAGTGCGAGGCAAAAGGAGGCAGCAGGGAGAGGGGCATGATGAGTTTATGAGTCATATTATTGACTGGCAACCATGCTGCGCTGACTGTGGTTATCACTTTTCTTTGGGTGCAGGAGAGACCAGAGACTTCACCAGGAGTCTTCATTGAGTTTTATTGTAACGGCCAGCAGCTGGCCTGTGCATTGAGGATTGAGTGAGTGTTCATTTGACGAGTGGCGGTGTGTATTTGCATGTATATTTGTGCACGCGGTCGATTACAGCAATCCCCAGCAAATCTGAAAAATGACATCAGATTGTTTGGCCATAAAAGCGAGCTCTATGAAACAGAGACAGATGTTTCTACTTTGCTGGGGACACGCGTTTAGAGAAGTTAATGCCTGGCACAGAACGTTGTCCTGCAGAGGGAGAGAGAGGGGAAGAAGGTGAAGCTGCACAAGTTGGATAAACAAAGTTGGCATTGTGGGGTGAAAACAGAAGAGAAAGATCACATCTGTATTTGTTAGACTATCTCACCTTGATGCCTCTCACTGCATCTCAAAAGGCTTCTTCATCTCAGTGCTCCTCTTCTTCTTACACAGTCCGTCAGGCTCAGTTCACAGCATAGCGGTCAGCCCTCTCCCATATCTCTGGACTGGAGCCTGCTTCTGCCTGTTTGCCCCTTCTGCCTGCTGCTTATGAAAGTTATAATAGACTTCCCGTCATGCTCATAAAGTAGAGAGCTGTAGATTTATGATCTCATTTAGCTGTGGCTTTACAGAAGCCAGCTCCAGGGTCGGTCTAATGAAACGCCAGAGGAAGTCCATCCTGCAAATCTCGACATGGATACCACCAGCTCCAATGTCTAATTGGATAATCCCTCTGAACTTTGTTAATCATTAACATCACAGGGGTTCCGAGCACCTTCGCACTGTGAGGAAGTGCTCAAGTAAAAGCACAAGGTGGTTAGTTAATTTTCATAATGGTTGCCCCTAAATTACACATATTATCTCTTTTATCTGCAGCGTACAGGAAGCAGAGGAGGAATGTTGGGAGTCGCATTTGGTTACTACTTTTTAGCTTAGTAATGGCCACACCCTCTCCTCTCATCTCCTCTTCGCCTCTCTCAGCAGGGATTTAACTGGAGTTGTCATTCTGCATTGTAACTGTGCAGCGTTTGAACCGAGCCAGAGGAAATTAGAGCCATCTCTCTGTTCCCCGTCAGCCTTTCTCAAACCACAACTCTTCCTTTTCCACCCATCAATGTATCAGTAACTGCAATTTAAATTGCTTTTCTATTGTGATGATGGGAGGTTGTGGTTGTCAGACATATCAGCCGTGAATAGTGCGACATCATATACCCAGGCTGTCAGTTGTGATGACATGGGATCAGAGAGAACCCGGGGGTGTCGCAAAAGGGGCATGCCAGAAATCTTAGAGCGTAATTGATTCAAGCCTAATTGATTTTTCATCTCTCTCACCCTCTGCGGTTTCCTGTTGTTTTCATTGCTGCTGTCTTCTTCCTTAATGGGCCTTTGCAGGGCAGCCATGACCGTGACAGCCTGAAATCTGGCACTTACATATTCTATTTCATCCCTTACGTCTAATGGGTGAAATTCTGGGACACGGAACTGAACACCTCCTCCCGCCTGAAACCCCCGTCTGTGTCTGGGAGGAGAGGATTATCTCTCTGAAGTGCCCCCGGCTAGCTGCCACTGATAGCATGAGGATGATAGCGCAGGTTATGTTATCAACACTTAAATCAACCTCAAATGTTAACACTCTAAAAAGGCTGACCTGCCTGCAAGTATGCAAACATCATTCATTCATTTCATGTATAACATCAGATATTGGGGAGGTTGTTTTCCCACTAATGAGATATGTGATAGGCTGCATGGTGTGAGCACTACGGTAAATGAACCAATGTCAATGACCCACTCTTCGCTGCAGAGAGGAGACTTAATCATATTTACAGAAATTAACCAGTGTTTCAAAACACATTCAAGTTTACTACTTGCACACCGAGAGATCCGGTTCACACCAGCTGGTATATAGATCTCCTTGCAACGGCTCAGGCACAAAGCATATAGGGACAAAGCACATTTGCATTTAAGAATTACCTCTTCCCCCCCCCCCCCACCCCCGATCTCTAAACTGCCAATGTGATGAGAATGGGGAAGTTAGTGCAGAATGGATAGGTGGGTGGTAATGAAATTGGAACTGCTTCAAATAAGCTGTTAATTTCAGCCCAGCATGTATGAAACATTAATGAAGAGAGGAAGAGATGTGATGCTGTGAAAGCTCCCCGGATTGGGGAAAAAGCACATGAGGAGCACAGCGTGAGTTTAAACATGTTGGAAAATGAAGAAAGTATTATGATAATGGAGCTGACATGCCTCAAATAATACTTTGTGGAATTTTGATCTAGCTTATTACTTCCCACTATGTTTCATATCATAAAATAATCAGCCTAATACCAAATGTGGCTCCCTTTCAGGCTGATATGATGAAATATTGATGCCCACTTCTGCATCCAATCGCACGAATCCTCCTTAACCAAAAGTGAATATCTGGTGCGTAGGCAGAGAGCCCCCACATGTATGGATATGAGGTAATTGTATTGGATGCAGGAGGCTGCACTTACTCTCAGAGTGAGTAACATAGTGGATTCTGCTGTTTGAGGCAAGCTAACCTCCACCTGTTAACACCGCAGGGTATCAACCGCGATGAGAAGCCGGTGTAAAATGATATGGCTTTAAGAACCACGATTGTACACGTCCGCAGCATCGTAGCAGCTATTGCATATGCTCTGCTACAGTCCTGCATAATCATGCATGCAGCTGCAGGGAATTCCACACAAAGATCAGTAGATCAGTAGTGTAGCTGCAGTTTTAAATACGTGCATTGTCAGAATCATTCACCGAAATAATACTGCATGTGGAAGAATACACGTAAACTGTATGTGCTGTTTTTTGCATGTGCATCAGCAGATATTTAAAGATGCACACAGAAATACTTTAACACATAAGCACTCACAACCTCACGGACACATGCTGCAATAAATCAGAAGTACTGACAGTGACTGAGATGCAGGCAGAGAAGCAGACAGAGGAAAAGAATCTCCCCCTTGGGCGATGGCAGAATGAAATAGACAGTCAGATGCAGTTGAAAGAAATTGGAGGAGGCTCTGCTATGGAGACTGCCTTTTATTTTGTCATATTTTAACTCAAAATCTGGCAATTGTAGAACCTCTGTCGTCTCTCCACCTAACAGCCTGAAGCCGGATTGCCTAAAAGAAGGAAAGCTAATGATACAAAAGGTGCTGACTGACAGAAAAAGCTGTGCAAGTCACTGCAGGAACTGGCTGCACACTGACTCACAAATACTGTTTGCATCAATAAGAATAATGGAAGAATAATTTGGAATGAGTGCCAATAAGCTCCACCGTGAGTCCGTCATACTGAACTATCACTGATGTATGCATGTAATACTGTGTGAAGAGAAAATGTGAATAGTATAGTACTCCCTGGTTAGATTCATCAAATTTAGACGATTAACCTAAAAAATGTATGAGTCTACTTATATACCTTATATATATATATATATATATATATATATATATATATATATATATATATATATATATATATATATATATATATATATATATATATATATACCTAGAAAATAATGAAACAGGTCAATAATGAGAAGAATGCTTCGTGGTTGATATTACAGAATATCTAAGTCGCTCACATATAGTCTGCTGGCCACAATTCATTTGGAACAAGTCAGATTTAAAATCCACTCATTGTGAGGAGTGTGGTGAGCCAGAGGAAGAGGGAAAACCAGAGAGGAAGGGGAGAGGGGGGGGGGGTGGGGTACCAAGGGATTGGCAGGAGTGACAAGATGTGACAGTGAGCACATTGCCTTGCAGGGTGGTTGCTACTTTACACTCCAATCACACAGTCCCCTTGTCCCCCAAGACATTTTAATCTGATCCCCCGACCAAAGAAGGAGGAAAGCAGGAGAGCGGCACCGAGGCGAGCCACAAGATTTTATTTCCAGGCTTTTCCTTCCACTTATGTGGATGGGTCTTTAATTTTATCACTAAAATGGCTGCTCCTTCTCTCATTACATTTTGCTTTATATGCTGAGTGTGTGTAGGTGCAGCGTGAATGAAAGGCTCGTCCCGGCCAGGCCTTGGCGTAAACTGGTGTGTACATGTGCGTGTACTTGCAAGCGCACAGCACTACTTTTGATTGGATTAGTCAGAGAGAGACATCCATCCTTTCAGCTTCGACCCTCCTCCACTGGTTATGGGCCGCATTATCGATCCCGAACGGCTCCATTTCCTCTCTGTGTCCAAACTTATTAGATGCTCCGCTTTCACACAGCCCGGCCTGATCCCTCCCTCTTCCTCTTTTTCTTTGAAACCCCCTTTTCCTCCCATTTGTCTTTGTCTTTCTTCATCCTCCGTCAAGCTCTTACTCTATCTCTTTCATCCCTTTGTGTATTTTCCACAAATGTTCTTGTCTTATCTTAATCTGCACCCATTTCTGCTTATTTCCTTCCCGACTCTTCTATCCTCCATCTCTCTCGTCTCCTGTCTTTACTGCCGAGAGCACCACCTCTGTCACTCTCTGGCTTCAATGTCTCCTCTCTGTTCCTCTCCAGTTTATACTAAAATTAGACTGCGAGAGATTTTAAGCAGTTGTAGAGATCAATTGCTATTAATTGCCTTTGGGGAAGAGTAACTTTTGACAGGGTTTGCATGAGAGAAAGAGAATGCCATGGAGAAATGATGACTTTGCAGTTAACGTATGGTGACAGAATGGGAACAACTGATCACGATATGGGACGTTATTAAAGAGTCTTTTTTTCCTCTACAAACACTTTAATTTGTCAGATACATACAGTGTGAAAAATGTGCTGCGTTAACTAAAGTGGAATGGTACTTTAAACCAACAATATGGGCTTTGCCAACAACTAATTGTTTAAATAAATGTTTTACAATAACGATTGACTGGAAATAGATTCATTAAAACCCCTTAAATAGAGTGTTCAATAAAAGCCACATCACACATGGTGTAGGAGCCAGCAAGCGAAACACAGAAGAATGACGTGTTAACAAGTTATAAGCGGGCTACTTTATGCTGGTTCACTGAAATATCATAAAAAATACAACATATATTCCCTCCTGTAAAATAAACAAAACTTACATGAAAGCATGTAGTCCCTTGGCTCAGACAGGGCAGTAGCGTTGGCAGTAGTGTGGGCTGCATGTGTGATGGGAGGATGCATGCAGATGGTAGTAATGTTACTGAATTCATATTTAATGAAATGCTGGCAAGTTATCTGTACATGTGATGGAAGAGTGCATGGTTACAATTCAATTAAATGAGCACTTTTAAATAAAACATGCCATAAGACCTAAGAATTCTGAGTCTAACTTTCCCTGGAAATCCCCAGAAATGTTCAACAGATTGCAACCCTTAACATTAGATGAACAACAGCAGAAGCAACACGTTTATTCTCTTGAGTCTAAGATATACGTGTCTGTGTGTTTCTGCAGGCGCTGTACCCGAGCCCAGAGGAGGGCTGGCAGATCTACAGCTCGGCGCAGGACGCAGATGGGAAGTGTATCTGTACCGTGGTCGCACCGGCCCAGAACATGTGTAACCGCGACCCACGCAGCAGGCAACTTCGTCAGCTCATGGAGAAGGTGACAGCTGTCAATAACACACTCACTTTGAGACACGACTGTTACCCACGCAGACACACTGCACTGCGCTCGTGTCTGGCGCCGTCTGTCACACACAAGCTGCTGAAGTGAATAGTCTCACTTCCTTTACCACACAGTTGATCAGACGTGCAGATGAATATGACACACGTTGGAAGACTTCGTTTGTTAAACTATTATTTTTTGAGTCGCTTAAGCAGAAATGGCCTTAATAAGAGAAACGTCCTAAACCTAACCCCGTGGAATTAGTTCCTTTGAATGTTTCTTTTCTAAATACAAATCCACTAGATAATAATTAAGTCAGTGACGATCACAAATGCTTTGTTTGCATAGTTACACGGGGAATACTGTGCACACAATGTCTGTTTACTCAGACTTGTGCTCATTCTGTCTTCCTCTAAGTGAAAAATAAAAGTCAACACAGTTTTTTTTTTGTGAATACTCGTGTCATGTATGACAAGCGCACACGCGCACGCACACGCACACTAATAAAAACCTGAGGAATAATGTCTGACAGCTTTCCCTTGCTTGATGGGCCGTGGCAGCTCATTCACAGCAGAGTATGTTTTTTTTTTGTGGACCCTCAAAACCAGCGAATGATGTAAAAGAGCAGTGTGGATCGACAGAGCGAGTGAAAGCCTGCAAGAGGTAGAACAGAGAAGGTTTAGACAGGAGGGGCTGACATTGATGTGGTCTTGCGAGGAGAGACGGAGGTAAATTGAGACGCTGAATAGGCCCTGAGGTCCTGATGGATCAATGAGACACCTGAATTCACATATTGCATTCATTCTCATTGAAGTTTGCTCCGACAGTAAATCTGCTGTTGTTTTAAGCATACGTTCAGAAGGCGTATTGTTTCTGAGAAAGTGGCTGTGTTCACCTAGATATGTGAATTTAGATGCACTGTATATCTTTATATTGTATGTACATTTGTAAAGAATACCGTAATGTAGGGCTGGGCAATATGGCCAAAACCTTCTATCCCAATATGGGTTATTTCCTATTTCGGTTACAATAAATATGACGATATAGCATTTTCTCTGGTAATCTAATATGTAAATAGTCTTTATGAAATAACCACGTGATGAAGCAGGTGAGTTGTTGGGTGGAGACATGCAGGAGTTGAACAGTAAAGCTGAATGAATGAATGAAGGAAGAAAATCCTGCACATAAAACACTACTCATAATTCTTTTTAACCAACATTTATTTATGATTATTCTCCGATATTATTATGCAGACAGAACCCTGTCCTGCTTGTCATCCCTATAATTAAGTATGCAGAATCCAAATACAGTAGAAGCAGTATGTTATGTTTGTAAATGCTTTTATGTTCTTGTCTTTGCTCATAGCGAGTGTGTGTGTGTAGATTAAATGCAGGTTTAATTCCCTACAAGTCTATAGAGTACTATACAGTACAGTATGAGCTGTGTGTGTGTGTGTGTGTGTGTGTGTGTGTGTGTGTGTGTGTCTTCCCACATGCTTGTCCTCATTCTTAGATTAATACAGTGGCCTTCTCAATAATAATCTACATATTTCAAGCGATGTAATCAGCTGCTCATTTGTATTTTCTGCTCGTATTTCTTTTCACTCTCTGCCAGAGGAAAGAATTTCTGAGCTGTCAACATTTCGAAGTGATCTTGTTTACTGTATGTAGAGAGAAGCATAACTTATAGACAGCTGAAGACATAAAAACACTCAGAGGGTGTAGATGTGTTACTGCATTGTCAATAAAATACAATAGATTATACAAAACAAGGCTTCAGAAATTACCACAGAGTGAAATCCTCGCCTCTCTGACACAGTCTCTGAATATTCTAACATTTGCAAATGTATTGTGTATTGTTGTATTGGGTATTGAATTACACAGCGTGGGTGTTTATGTTGCCGCGTCTCCCCTCTGTACACGCACGCTGCTTGTAAAACGGCAGTCATCAGAGCCAAGCGTTCCCATTAAATACAGTCCACAGCCCAGCCTAATGAGGACACCTGGAGTCAGCACCATTTGAGCTGCACACAAGCCACAAGTTACAATACCATGTTTCTGCGTGTCTGTGCACATGATAGCCCCGTGCCCACTTAGACATCCTCATTTCAACCCAAAGCATGTGTGGGAATTATTTGAGCAGACCAGATCCACAAAGGCTCTCCCTGACACGGAAAGCCAAGGTTGCACTAACAATGTCAGAACCCGTCCTTTTGTTCAAAGAATGTAAAGTAGCCTTGTGGAAAAGCCTCTATTCAGCTTTCTGTAAAGGCAGACAGAATACCATCCAGAGCAGAGTTATCTCTGAAGGGCGGTGGTGTGAGAAGGCTCACAGACATTAGGACACCTCATCCCCCTTTTGACTTCGACTTGAGATGAGATAGGAATGAGATAGGAGGGCACAGTCAGGTATGCATACACAAGAAACACACTATGGTTTTGGTACAGAGCGAGTCATTACACTGGACACCTGCGACTGATTGTATTCTGAGCAGCATGGAGGTGTGTGTAAGTTATAACAGCTCAGAGGTTGGAGAACCTCCAAATGCCACCGCAGCCCAGGAGTATGTGTTTGGACTCCAGGCTGGTGGAACAGTTTACTGTCCATCTGTAGTGCCGTCAAACTAGTTTTTAATTGGATAAAAAAAAATAATACATAGTCAAACCAAATATTCCCCCGGCCAGTTCATGAAGCATGTGGGAGATGAGTTGAGTGTACAAAACAGTAGGCTGGACACAAAGTAAATGAGTGGGCTGTCAAAGTGTAGGCAAGCAACGCATTCGGTGCTGAAACAGACTTTACGTCAGTCTGAGTGACTTTGAGAGTTGGGACTGTTTGTTTTTGTTATGAGTGATTTAAATTTATATCTTCTGAGATCTATGAGTCTCAGTGGTGCGAGTCAGTTTCGGTGGGTGTCTGTTTGTGTGGGTAGTTGGACATATGTACACGTGAGCCGCCTATATGCACCACACAGCCCTGCAACATTTGTCAGATGATTTGCTGGCCAGTTCAGTGCAACGTGCAGGAGATGAGGGGGCGTATGAAACAGTAGGCCGGTTATGCAGCAACAAAGTGGGCTGTCACAGCGTGAGCAAGCGGAGTACTTAGTAAAAAATTAAACATAGTGCGAAAAGTGAGAACTGAGATAAACACCTACTTGACAGCATGTTTGCTCCTCCGTGAGATTTGTTCTGTTTAGTTTGTATGTGTTCATTAACTTGTGCACGCTGTCATAGTGGTACTGTAAGTCTGCTACCCTTCTGTTTCGATAGCTGTGGGAGATTGGATATTGATATCAGAGATCACCTGTTGAATTTTATTGCATAATTTATGAATGTCGTGTATCTGTATGTGTTATCTTGATAAAACTTTCATCTGTCTAATTCTTTGCTAATTATTTGACGCCTGTTTATTCTGTTTTTCTATATATTTAGTTTTGGTTTTTTTAACAAATTGCTTCTGTGCTATAGTACATACTGTAGTTGGGTTTAATTGTCACACTCATCCATCTCTTTATACTCAAGCTTTTCATTTACAGTTCAATGCAAGTACTTGGGGACCGCCCTCGTCACTCAGTGCAACACGACAGCTAACATGATGCTACACCAGTCTATTTATAGTGAGGTCGGGTAGATATTACATTTGGTATCATATGAACTGGAACATACAGATGACATATGGCAATGGATGCCTTGAGGGAAATTTATTTGGGCAAAACATCAGATATGGAAACATCTTAGAGGGGTTGGCAGACTGAGACAACAACCACTGTTTTCAACCAACCAGCATGCAGGGATGGGAAGAGTGCTCACGTAAAGTACTGTTACTTTAAAGAAATTGTACTGGTGAGTAAAAATGTAGTAGGAGTAAATGTTGCTCCTAGTTATTTTGCATTGAATGTCAATGTATACACTGGTGAAACAACACTTAGCCCTAATGTGCAAACCAACAACAAGTGATCTACAACATCTTCTGTGTAGTTCACCAGAAAAGAGGCAAAACTCAGACTATTAAACACAAACGACAGACATTAATAAGCCACGTAAAGGAAACAGCTTGCCACATTTTCACATGTGATGCGCGCGCACGCAACGCTATGTGAGTTTGAGTTACAATCAGGTTACATTCTGAGAGTCCTGTGCGTCGCGAAGTCCTCCTCAGTCTGCTCCGGGTTCGATGTATTCCCTCGTTTATTGCTGTTGCAAAGCATAACCAGTCCACACAGTCTCTCTTGTTCCACTGCGATCTTCAGTGATTTCAAAAACACTTTATCTGAATGACGCTCTGCATTCACATCGTATTATTGCAAAAAAATTAATACAAATTTAAAAACAAGGATCCGCCATGAGCAATTTAGCATGTAACATTTAGCTACACCCAGCATGCACCTGTTATCGGGTGCCGTTTGGTGCATTAAATCAGTGATTTATTATTAGTGGTTTTCTTTTCTTTTTTTACTATTCTGAGGTACAATAATGCTAACCATAACCATACCCCGTAACGACATGATCCTTCATTGTATACTAACTGCGACCCAGTTGGGAAACCCTCTCTTTATAAATGCATGGGAGAACCCAACACTGATATTATAATAAGCTGCAAAGCATCAGGTTACGTTTCTGATGATCCATGGAGTGTAATTGTACGTTAAATGAGATTTGAAGAGTTGTCCCTCATTATCTATTAATGTACCAATTCTTTTCTCAATTCATCGTCTGCAGACTGTCGAAAAGCAAACGAGTGTTTCATCTCAGTTTCAAGCCCGAGGTGATGTCTTGTTATGTCCCTCCAACAATCCCAACAAAGATATTCAGTTTGCTTTATGTGGGAAATATTCACATTAATCGCTAATCAAAATAGCCGTTCAACTAATAAGCAAATGCACTAATCAGTTCAGCTCTAATTGCAAGCTAGAGCTGCACGTCGGATGAGGAGTGGATGATTGTGTAAGAAATTGTTATTGAATTAAAATAACTAAAGAAATGATTGTAATGTCTGTGTGTGTGTGTGTGTGTGTGTGTGTGTGTGTGTGTGTGTGTGTGTGTGTGTGTGTGTGTGTGTGTGTGTGTGTGTGTGTGTGACAGGTTCAGAACATTAGCCAGTCAATGGAGGTGCTGGACCTGCGGACGTACAGAGATCTACAGTATGTAAGGAACACCGAGAGCCTAATGAAAGTGGTGGATGGAAAGCTGAAGGTGGCCTCTGACAATCCCCGAAGTCTCAATCCAAAGGGCTTTCAGGTAATTGGCTGTCTGTACAGTGATGCACGTGTGTATCATTCTCAAGTGAATGCAGATACTGTTAGATGTGGCATTGCTCTCCATGTGCACACAAACTTTGCCAGGTGCATTGCAATCTCTTTCGCTCTTCACAGGCAATAAAATGTTGTGGCTCTCGATAGACTGCCACATAGGGACACAAATACAACTATCTTTGAGTCATGCGCAGAGCAAACTCACATACTCCTGAATAAATAAACTCCTGGACCTAGAAGAGAAGTGTTTTCTTTCTCTACATCCTTCCCTCTCTCTCCTCGCTCAGTCCCTCTTCCTCTATATACTTAACATTCTTGTGTCTGCAGTGAGATAACAGGCATATATATATTCACATTTATCTCTACGTTATCTCTCTACAAGCTAAGGCTCAGCTACCATTATCAGCGGGGCCTTTTTGTCTTCCTGTCAGCATGCTGTCTTGCCCAGGCTTTCTCCACATTTCTCACACCCTTACAGATATTAGATGGACCATAAAATAGTTTGATTAAAAGATACTTTGATAAATGCTAAGTGTTGCTTTACCACTGGGACTCTGCCTCAGTGCTGCGACAAGCATGAAAGTCTGTGTTTGGCTTTCAATGTGTTTGAAAGCGAGTCCAATGTAGGTAATGAAGATGCTTGTGAAATGAGTCGATTCCTCAGTAAAGCCTGAGATGACTAAAAGATGCAGAATAGTAAGCATTATATTCCAGGACTTGTCTGAATGCAAATCCGCAATCCAATAAAGAGGAGAAAAAAGGTATTTGAAAAAGCAGGACTTGACCTGAGCAGGTTGGCTGATGAATGCCCGCAGCTCAAAGTTGCCAATGGCGGAGCGTTGGAGATTAACGAGACTGAATTTTCTCGGCATGAAAAGGGGAAAATGAGATTTATGATGTGGCGCCACGGGGCTGAGAGCTGCTCCATCACCAGATTTACGATAAACCTTAACAAGGAGGAAACAGCCCCTCCTGTGGCGGCCACACTTTATTGATACACCAATTTCTCTCTTGAGCCTTCTAACTTCCAAGCAGGCAGACTGACTCTCCTGCTGCTTCCTGCACTCTTATCTGAGGACGCATTGTTCTCTTCACTCCTAAACACATGAGTCACAGACCAAGTTTACACCCAGCAGCACCATTCCTCTTATAGCACTGTAGGTGAAAATCACCAGAACCAACTGAGACAGAAAACAGAAGTGCATTTGGCCTAATTTTCTAATCCACACAACGGATTGTGAATGTAATTAAATATACTTAGTGTAAATGTTGAGAGGAAGTAATGTGTACAGTAGTCTAAGATACAGCCATGTCCATGTGTGTACCAGAAGTGTCAGTTATGCATGAAATCCACTGTGAATCTCGTGATGAATCCAGGCGCTAAGAAGTCAAACAGATGAACACGCTCCAGCTCCAATATGAGCTTCAGATTGAGAAACAACTGAAGATTGAAGGGCTCTCTTGCACACAATCCCCTGTACTGACTAGTTGACCTCATCCACTGTCCTATATTCTCCCAGGGTTTAATCTTCTCCACCCTTTTTTCTTTTTTGTCTTTTCCATGTGTCTTTCTCTGTGATTGCTATCTCAGGAATTGAAAGACAAGGTGACCGAGCTGCTACCCCTGCTGCCAGTGCTGGAGCAGTACAAGACGGATGCCAAGATGATCCTGCGTCTTCGGGAGGAGGTGAGGAATCTGTCCTTGGTGCTGATGGCCATCCAGGAGGAGATGGGGGCCTATGATTATGAGGAGCTGCGCCAGAGAGTCCTTCTGCTGGAGACCAGGCTCCACTCCTGCATGCAGAAGCTAGGTATAAGATATATAAGTGTATGTGTGTGAGTCGTTGAATGTCTAATTTTAAATTCTTTCTCAAATATCATAGCACTTAAACTATTAGAGTTTGGACCACAGCGATACAGAAAGGAATTAATGATGAAATTAAAGCGCAGGAATGGTCAAAAGTCTGTTTTCAAATGGCAACAATTCCACTCTCCTCTGTGTTCGACTTGTCCGCATAAATTAAGAAAGATTGGCCTAGAAAGCCTGAATTAATAATTGATTGTTCTCATGTAAGGTGTTAGCATAAACTGATGATTTTACAAAATCCCATATATATATAAACTGATGACTTAACAGGAAAAGACTGCAATAAAAGTTTAGCCTTTAGGTCATTAGTGTTTTGTTATTGTCTTCTATTGGCTTTAAGCGTTTGCATAAAGTGAAATGACTTCATGCATTATATGATATTATTCATGAGATAATAAGATATAATAATTACTTACTTGTATATATATATATGCAGAGAAAAGGATACTAAGACAATAATGGAAACAAAAATCTTAGAAAAGTGCATGCAAAAAATATTAGGATTTTTGTTTAGAAAAACAATTCATCATTAAATCAATCTTTGCATTTTTGCATATCACAAATGAATTCTTAATCCCAACCGCATTTTATTTTCCTCTGATATGTAGTGGATTCAATACGTAATATTGATGCATAATTATGATGTCCATCAATAAATCCTTTGATGTATTTTTAAAGGCATTATTTGTGACTGTGGAGATATAGGACCTACAGTATGTGTCATTTGCAAAAAGTGAAGAAAAGAAATGATGATGTTTTTACAGATTTGGACCATTTGAAACCCCTAAATTGACAAAATGATATGGGGCCTTAAACACAGCCAAGAGGAACACCACGTGTGTTTTGTGTGTACATTGTGCTGCAGTGTGTACATGTTTATGTCTACATAAATACACACATACATTTGTATGGCGTCTTACCTCTTTCTCTTCTTTGACCTGCAGGCTGTGGGAAGCTGACTGGCGTCAGTAATCCCATCACAGTACGTGCATCAGGCTCAAGGTTTGGCTCCTGGATGACCGATACCATGATCCCCAGCTCAGACAACCGAGTGAGTCCCTCTGTTTCTACGCTCACCCCTGAACTACAACCATTTAATCCCCCGCTACCTACTTCAACAAACATAGAGGACGAAGTAAAACCAAAGTCATTGTCAAAAATCTCTGTCACAGCAACACTGTCATGCTACTTCAGTGACTGATTGACTGTTTTGCCTGAGCAGGACTTCTCGTGAGTTCTGGAGGAGGAGTGTCAAAGAGAGATATGGGGATGCAAAGCTGAGGCCACTGATTGATAGCATCCCTTTTCCTTCTCCCTGTGTACCTCTGTCTCTGCAACTCCAGCTGATTAATCACTTCTTCATCAACGGAGAAATGAATGAGTTGTTTGGGCCAGAGCTTTCTAAATCACCTAAGTAATTACCAACAACGTACTGAGATGCTCTGGACCCAGATGATATTATAATGGCTTAAGATGATTAGAGATGACATGTGGTTTCATTTGGGCTACTGGATACATGGTTAGAAGAATGAGGAAAATGACACAAGTGAGGGAGAAAACGAAGAGGAATTGTGGGGCCTTGTGAATGGGGGAAGTGGTGAAGAAGTGCAAGAGTGGATTATTAGCCATTTGTAAGGGAAGATTGGAAACTGATGAAGTTTGAGAGGAGAGATGACGATGGCCTTTTTTCATCCCCGCCCTGAATCAGGCTAAATAGATATTGCCAACAGAGAAGGTCAATTTGTGTGATTGAACGCCCTGATCTTTGTCTTTAATCACCTTGCTTGCTGAGATCACATTAGACTCTTAAGATCAATCACTGATTAGTATTAATAGCCAGATACATCAGAAATATCACAACAACACTCTGACCAGTCATGATGATCGTATTTGGGGAAACGTCGTTGAGGAGCCAAAAAAGCTTGGTCTAAATGTTCTAGAGTTTGGGCCTGGCTCAGCTCTAGGGACTCTTTTAGCAGGTAGAGGAGACACAATGCTTAATGCTCTATAATCTCCCCTTCTCCATAATTCAGCTGCTGTGCATCACCTACCCACTGGAATTGTTATTGGAGAAAAGTGCCTATTCTACACCTGGGAAGCAGGCGAGAGCAGGAAAACAGAGAAAGAGGAGAAGAAACGATGGGTGGACCATCAGAGGAGCGAGAGCTGCATCTTAGCAAAGCTCTGCTTGATATGTTAAGGAGAAAATAAATATCTAAGCTAACTGCAGTTTAATTGAATCAATTAAAAGCTGAACTGTGCCTCGGCGGAAGCATTGAGGGAATGAAATGGGAGATGCAGCCAGAGAGGGGCCATGTCAGTGGAGAGATCCGCTGAGAGTGCTTGAGGAAAAAGTTAGAGCTGCTAAATGGATTGATTTTCTAGATATGTGGACTGGAAAGGCCAGGGAGCACGAGCATTGGTTGACTGCAAAGCGCAGGCAACATCTTCAGTTGTACACGTGGGAGAGATCAATAGTTCTGCGCACGTATTCAAGTACAGTATGCACATGAAGGCGCACACTCTCTTCACCACATACACACAACAGGGCATCGCCAAACATTGTGAAACATTGCTCACTGTGTTTTTGCAGAGATGTGTGTCAGAACAATATTCTCCTGCCACCTCAAGATCTTCTCATTATCTCCTTTAAGTTTATAGGTGGTGATGTCTTTAAATGTCTTGTTTTGTCAGTCCAGAACCCAAAGATATGTAGTTTAAATAAGATATGAAATAGACAGATAATATTTGAGAGGTTGAAAAAATGAATGAAAAATGACGCTAAATCAATTAATAAATGATCAAAATAATTGCAGATTATTATTTGTCTAGTCGTTGCAGCTCTATGTCCTCTTGCCGATGGGATAAAGTGTTCCTCTCTTCGCAGGTGTGGTCCATGGATGGTTACTTCAAGGGACGGCGTGTCCTGGAATACCGCACTATGAATGATTTCATGAAGGGCCAGAACTTTGTGCAGCACTTGCTGCCTCACCCCTGGGCAGGCACTGGTCACGTGGTCTTCAACGGATCACTGTACTACAACAAGTACCAGAGCAACATCATCATCAAGTACCACTTCCGTTCTCGAAGTGTGCTGGTGCAGCGCAGCCTGAGTGGGGCCGGCTATAACAACACCTTTCCCTACTCCTGGGGTGGCTCCTCTGACATCGACCTGATGGTGGATGAGAATGGCCTGTGGGCCGTTTACACCACCATCCCCAATGCTGGGAACATTGTCATCAGCCGCCTGGAGCCGCAGAGTCTGGAGGTGCTGCAAACTTGGGACACGGGCTTTCCCAAGCGCAGTGCTGGAGAGTCTTTCATGATCTGTGGTACACTTTATGTCACCAACTCCCACCTGGCTGGTGCCAAGATCTACTTTGCCTACTACACCAACACATCAAGCTATGAGTACACAGACATCCCCTTCCACAATCAATACTCCCACATCTCCATGATGGACTACAACCCCAGGGAGAGGGTCCTGTACACCTGGAACAACGGACACCAGGTGCTCTACAATGTCACACTATTCCAGGTTATTAAGACTTCTGGGGACTGAGAGCCCTCAGACTGACCCTCTCAAATAATGCTGTGATCTTTGTTCTGGTGGCAAATGAGCTGGGTGGAGGCGGGCTGGGTTGTGGGTGGTCGGGGGTTGGTGGTTTCAGTGTATGGGCATAGGCTTGGATTTTTTTTTAAGAATTTCAATCTACATAGAGTGCTATTATTCACATTCTTAAAAAAACACTCCGGCAGCAAGGTCGGTAAAGAATAAAAAGACTGAGCGCTTCTCTTATTTTTCTTTCTGTGATGAGTAAGCATGGTTCTTTTTATTTGTGATGAGAAATAAATATCAATCTTTACCATTTATGACTTCGTATTTCATTATCACTGTCATCCCAAGCAGAACTTCAGCGTAACAACAAAGAAGAAAGTCTTGTTGTTAAGACATGGCTTCAAACTCGGATGTGTGTATTCCTACAGTGGGTGCAACATTTATTTTTACAGTTAGGGTATATGTTTCTCTTATTTCTTTGTGGAGTATTTATTCCATTCAAAATCTAAAATACTTAAACATTTAAAATATGTTAAACGGCATAATTTCGAAAATAAAGAAATGGAATAATTCTGTTTATCTCGCTGATACTGAGTGGCTATTACTGCCGCAGCTGAATCACACAATAATGAGGTGACAGCGTGTGAATACTGACAAGTCGATCCACTGCTGCATTAAACCGTATCACTAACATTTTATCCAATGCTTTCCAAGCAGAATTGGTAAACCAGTGCTTTGTTATAACACAGTTTGCTTCCATATATTCAATCAATGTCCAATTCAACTGCTACAGCCACGTCTTACATTTTATGTTTCAAGGTGAAAGAACAAAACATCTGGTAGAAGGAGCAGGTGCGAAGGACAAACAGGGATTTTAAATGTAAAAAAGGAACTCTAAGAGCATTTATATTTGAGTTGAACAGTTACAATAACTGTTGCATGTCAAGCTCCAATCTGTTTTAATCGTGTTAGTCGCGCAGCTCCCCCGCAGGTGCTTTCTGCAGAGAAACGTTCAAACAGATGGGCATATCGTGGGACGCTGATCACATGAAAGTCTCAAACTGCAAACATTTCATTGCATCTCTGTTATTATTTGCTACTGAAAGTCATTCTGAAGCCACACTGGCATCATTCGCCGTACAGAGGGCACTTTGGCGAAAAGGACAACAACCCACTGTGCTGTCATTTTAATCCTTTCATTTATAAGACTTGTGAGGGTGCGTCCATTCTCGGTGGTAGACACAGGAAACATACAATAAAATAGGACCATGCGTTACCATGGCGATACCATTCAACCCGAATGACCTTTATATCTATAAAGTGCTGTGCTGAAGGGAACCTTGATGAGTTCATACACAGGAGTGGCTGACATTTAAAGCCCAGCACAAAAACACAACAATGCAGCACATACATCAGCGAGAAAGAGTGCAGCATGAAGTCGAAAATAAAAGTTACAGTGATACAGAAATGTTGATACAGATGTGATCGGTCGCCAAAGAAACTGATAAATGGTTAGTAATTATTAAACTGCAGTTACACGTGAACATAATAAGAGTGGAGGACTGTTGCTCTTGCTGTCTTGAGATAAGATCCACCACAGCATCCTCTCTCTGCGCTCCCACTGCCTGATTGTGCAGGCAATTATAAAACAGGGCGGAAGGTTATTTAGTGTTAAAAGAAGTGTTCGTTTCTCAGTTCATCTTTTAATAAAGTCTGGAGCTGAAAGTTTCACCAGTTCACAAAGAGATGGCACGGTTGATTAAAATGGACCGCCACTTTCCAGGCGAAACACTTTTCCCCCTTAACAAAGAGCAAGGGAAGGAAAAGTGAATTGCACACAGATAATGCAATGTCTGTGATCTAACAAATTGAAAAATAAAGTCAGCAGACCAGAAAGAGGTATTCATGTGAGAAATATGATAGAAACATCTGCCAACCTGCAACTACATGGGCTCCACAATAGACACAAATAAAACTATTACATTTCTTTTTATTTATTGAACTTATAAGTTCAAGTTATAAGTTATAAGAAACCTTTTAGTTAGAATAAAAAAAGTTAATGCCACTCTTCCGCTCGGTACATTTCTCTTACAAATTCATATGTTGCTGAGAGAGACATGGGGAAATAATGCTAGGTAGAGCATCAAGAAATCTATTCCTGCAAGTGTTTGCCGCCAGCAGTGTAACCATCACCTCCAGCACTTGTGAGGCAAAGCATTAGCTCCGTGAGCACCAGTGAGTGCACTATTGTGCCAACTAATGCTCAGACCCAAGGGCCAGTAAGTGCAGTGATAATAAAGATCAGGGGCATGACGAACAGCATCAAATCATTACGGGTGGCCCCATTTGAGTATTGTATCATCGTAGCTGTGTCAGGATAGATCATCTCTGGTTACGGCCTGCTTGTCAGTGCACAACCCTTTGCTGTGGAGCAACAGCACTTACGTGTCCTCTTTGCTCAAGATCATCCCGAGGGTAAGAAAAAAAAGTGGATTGAAAATGGCAAAGGTTGTGATTCAGCGGGCTTAAAACCACTAAGCTGGTTGACACAGTGTGAATATCTATCAAAGCTGAGATTCACACGTAGCGGAGATGCATCTGCAAAGTTGACCAGTGAAACAAACTGTGCAACAAAGCTCTTAGGCATAAGGTTGTATGGATGCAAGGCCACAAAATGAAAATATCGCACAGCGCTGTATGGAGACATTGACCCAAAATGACCAAAAAAAACTACAAAGGAGCTATTTAATATGAGTGAGTAATATCAGCACTGTCAACTGAGTGGACAAATGCAACGTGTGGCAAAAAACTCAATATGATGCAACTAAAAAATTGCCAGCGTAAGATAGCAATGATTAGTTATTGGTTTTGTGCCACCTAGCGCCCGATTTATGTTCCAACCCAATAGGATGATTCTGAACGGGAGAAAGTGAAGTAGGAAAGTGACTTTTCTACTTCACTTTCTCCAGTTTGAGACTCTCTGAAAGTCTAAAAGTAGTTCAAAAACAAACATTAGACAAAATTGAATTCAAGTGATTGCACAGGTTATGATGTTGCACCTAATTGGTGATATTGCACATGAATGAATTGTGAGTCTTGGTTATGTGTAGTTTACTGGGAGCAGAGCTATACTGGAATAAATTAGTCAAAGTGAATGAAGATTTGCAGCCAGACCTGTACTGATGAAACGTATGGAACATGTCTCAGGATGTGTGAAAAGGATCATTAGTAGACAAAATGACATGAGAGCTCTCAGTGGTGCAGAAAGAGAGAGAGTGCAGCCATCTTGTCCAGCTCACTACATCTCAAGCCCTCATCTCTTCTTTGGTTGCCTGCCAGCGAGACCAGCAATCCCGAGACATGTGCTGGTCTGTCCTCTTCAGCGATTAAGAAAGTCTGGTGGCTGCTCCCTGTTTCCCATTTCATCACAACTGCAAGCTAAATCTGCATCAGGCAATTTTGTCACTGCCAGAACCTTTGATGAAGCTGGGCAAAAAAAGAGAGGTTGAAGATATAACAGATCTGTAATGTATGAGGCAGTTGGAACTGTGTGGGGAGTTAAATGATTGATGGCTCACCGCTCACACATTTATGCTAAGTTGGTTTCAATGTTTCTTTTGCGAACAGAGCAGTAATGGTTTTCGGGCCTCTGGGCAGCCACACATGTATCATGCGTCGCTTCACAGCCATGCATGTGCGTGATCATGGTATAGCAGCATGGTCTGACTACAGCTGGGAGAGCATAGTACACACTAAAAGAGAGGCCAATTAGCAATTTCAGCAGTTGCCAGTAACCAGTAAGGTACAAAGGTCTCTGTTGAATTAAAATACAAATGCAAACTTGCCAAAAGGGTGCCAGAGTGCTTGTAAATGAAATTGCAGACAATGTAAGCAATCAGATAGAAGACAAGGTGCAAAGAACCAATATAAAAAATGCATAACAGGAAGGGGAAGACCGAGTCCTCCTCGAGAGACTTCTGCAACGCTAGCCTAAAGTTATAAAAGCATGGCACGATTTAGGTTCTCACTTTTGAGTTTGATCTGATTCCTTCACTAGAGACTTTTGTTTAATTGCCGTTCGCATGGGAAATCACACAGCCCTTGGGCGAATGAGCAGGAACAGTGCTCTCGAAAATTTCTGCGCACACACACACACACACACACACACACATTCACACCCATCTTATACTGGTGAGCTTTCCAGCTCTCATTCAGCTTTGGGATTTGGTTGAAACATACCCCGAGAGGAATTTAATTCCTGTATTCCAAACAGTGTTTAACCTAATTGTCCTTTATTTCTGAATAGCAGTGCCGCACTGCAGTGTTTGGACATGATCGAGATAGTGTGAGACTGGAGAAAGACGGCTACGTTGGAGATGATAAAAAGAAAAACAAAGGTGAAGATCTAAACCAGTGAATCTGCATATTGAAATCCAGACGCAGGCCTGGATTAAGTGAAAACGAGGGGCTGACAGCAGTGGCCTAAATCGTATTTACCAAACTGTTGTGCTTGAATGCAGACTGCGCTTGTTTTCTCTGGAGCTCCATGTCTCTTTGTGTTGCAACAGGAACAATCCCAAGTGGGGTTGTGTTAGTAAATAGAAAGTTTAGTATCATTTTCAGTGATGCGTCTACTTTAAGGATCCGAGGCAACACTCGGTACCCGCCGGCACTGCATGAGATGCTTTTAAAACATGAACAGCAGAGCTGGTCTCGGCTGAAAGAGCCAGTCCCACTTTGTGTCCATCTATGTGTCATCATATCTGACTTGTGCCTCCGTCAATCAGTCTGTCTTCCCACACGTAAAGATTATGTGCTGAAGATGGACCCTGCACTAATTTGTCTGACCTATTCTCATATGAAAAGATTCAGTGCAGCTCCGGTGAGGGTGAATCTGCTCCAGACTTGACATTTAATCCATGCCAATTTATCACCACTGCAGCGCACCCCAGTGGATACTACTGGGTGGCATATTGCCGCAGGCTGGACCCCTGGCGCAGACATAAAGCAGATGACAGGTGTTTTTCCTTCTATTTCCTTTTGTGCGAGTGCATGAGGGGGGGGGGGGGGGGGGGGGGGCATATGTTGCATAGGGGTGTGAGATGGGCTTGTTCGTATTTGAATAAAAAATAGAGGATGCCCATTAAGGAAGCCGTTGTTCCAACCTTTTATAGCTGCATGGAAGCTGGCCAACTTTGCTGTTGCGCAGAGATATAGTCACAAATCTCTTCAATAGCCTGGGGAGGGAAAAAAGCATTACTAAGTTTTTGAGAGAATAGTTAATGATCACTTTTGTTTTAAGTGCATAAGGCCACTGTAGAAGTATTCACTTGTCTATAAAAAAAAAATAAGTTTGCATGAAGAAGCCGAGCCTAATAGGAGCTGTCTACGTTCACAAGGCTAAATCTGTCAGACATGATATTTTCCCCAAATCATCGGCAGCCTTTGGGAGCACCTCCTCATCTCCTGTGATAATAAAAACACAGATTATATTATTTTCTGTCAGTTTCTCCACGCTCCCTGTGCATCATCGTGATTGATTTTCAGTTAAGTCACTGCAGGAGGATGATCAAATATGTGTCCCAGAAAGATAGTACAACAACAGATTACAAGAGAAGCATTCTGTCTCCCATACACAACCATGTTTAGGTTGATGTTGACATTTAAGCTGTCGCCCACTGAAAAAATACTTTATTTTCAATGATGTAAGGATGCAAAACAATGAGGAGGTACCAGGTATTGTATGTTACATATTTCAAGTAATATTTGTACCTTTGAGTTGAGCCTCTCTTTGTCTCAATCTGCGTACTGTGCCCACTAATCTCCACCAATCAAGGATATACCTGTAAATGATAAAGTGGTCAGGGGTTATGTTCATCTAATAATTTATTTAAAAGGTTTATTGTTGAGAAAGTTTTGCCTGGAAGACTCAACTCTGAGAATTGAAGTCTCCTGTGCATAAGAAACTATCTATTCCTGGATTGTGTTGCTACTGTATGTGGAGCAAACCGTAAACCTTATAAATTCAAAGTTATTCTCATCTTGAGGAGAGCAAAAAGGGTTTATTTCACAAAAATACACAGATTGTATCATACATTTTGCCTTTTCCCATACTCCCACCTCTGTCTCTCTCTCTCTGCGTCCTCATCCTTGCCCCCTGATCTGTCTTCTTACTCCCAGCTCGGGGCTCTCCGAGGCCCATGACCCATCAGTTCTGCTCAGACCTCCAAGGGGCCATCCATCACCAGAGCCGTGCTGTAACCTGCGGAAAGATTTCCTCTCCCCGTGCCCACTCATCAATCACCGTGGGCTACTGTGCATACCCAAGCAGGCTGCAGGAGGTGGGAAAGGCCACACAATGTCACTCAATAGGCCAAGTAGGCACTTGCAGTCTACGTTGCAGTCAGTAAATTGACAATACAATAAAACTTCTGTATTTGTACATGTATCAGTCAAGAAATAAATATACTGTGTGAACTTTTAGGGAAAACATAATGCACATACACACTGTAGGAATCAACCAAAATATATTAGTGGAAAACTCATTGAGATTTAATATTGTGTTTTCAAGTAAGGAAAATCATTGTTCATGACGGATTGTTTCAAATGAATGTGTAATGAGCAGGATCAACAACACAGCACTCATGACTAACAACAGGGGTTGTGATAGAAAATGCATGTTGGCTCAGGTAGAGATGCACAGACGCAAATCTCTCTAAGTTTTCCAGAAAGCCTCTCAAATCATGTCAATCACAAACGTAATATTATTGAGGAGGAAACAGAAAATCATTCATGAATTGTAATAACAGAGAGAGACTGTAAGCGGGGCGCCACGGTGACGCAAAGCAAAGCAAGGAACAATGCAAGAGACCCAAGAGAGGTGGGAATGTAGGAGGCGTTTGTCGCTCACGCTACTGAGGGAAAGGAGTGGTGATGCAACAGAGTTGAAAGAGGAAAAAGAGGGGAAAAAAGCTAGTGTGCATGTACCTACAGCAAAAACTGTTGCATGTCACTGACACCTACACAAAGAGGATGCAGCGTTTGACCTGTCGAGGCTGAGCACAGTGGCTGATGGCGTTGAGTCGGCCAGTGCCAGGTGCCCTTTTGACACTCCCCTAAACGACTGGTGAGAGGAGACAGAGAGCGGCTGCCACCGACACCCGTTCAATTAAAAGCTCTAATTAATCAGAGCTATTTAAAGAAGCCCATTCATCCCCGACGGCGGGAAGCACGCTGAGTAGAGAGAAGACAAACTGCACATCTGCCCTGATTTACCTTTTTCCTCTAAGCTGCCCTTTGGCATTGTTGCTTTCTCTTCCGCACGCAGCAGTGGAAGGCATCTGTCACAATTACAACACACAGAATAATTGCATCAGATTGACCCTTATGACATACCGTACGTCTTCTTCCTCACAATCTTGTACAGTATCTCTTTCAGAATTTCCCCGAGCCCACAAAAAGCATTTCATCATAGACCAAACTTTATGGAATCTAGAGGAAAGGAAAACATTTTGTCAGCCTGCGGTGAAAGAGCTCATTAGCTTCTCTTGCCCTCAATTGAGCTTCCCAGACAGAACTTCCTCTCATGCTGAATACAAATCCACCTCCTTCACCAGGAGCGGGACACCCAAACACTAACCATAGCCATAACCCTGACCATCTCAAACCTAAATCAAATATAGCCACTTAATTAGTTGAGCTTTTTTTAGGGGGCACTGCAGAGCCGGGAGGCCTGGCTACGCGAGGGGATCAATTCAGGACAGAAACATTGTCTCTAAATGAGAATGTTTCCTTCCTTTATCTGCAGCTACAACGCTAGATATCATCAAAATATACTCTAATGAGTGCAAGTGCAAAGTGTGTACAATATCCTGAGGGTCAGAAATCCCTGCTGCTCCAGACTTTGACTTCCCTGCTTTGCAAAGTAAAAAGGAGGCTAACCCACAGTACTGAGAGGTTTTGGTTGTGGATATTGGTCTTGTGATATTTTACAGACCAAAACCGATGACAAAACTTTAAACACAATTCGTTTTCACGATGACAGAAATGTGAAAGCCAAATTGAAAATGAGCTTAATTGTGTTGTTAAACGTGTCTGCCCCCTTTTTTTACGTTTGACTGTTGATCCGTTCAGTTTAGAAATAAGTGTTTCAGTCTTCATTCAAATGTCTTGGCAGCAAAATTGCCTCCCTCAGTTAATCACTCTTATTAGCATGAAATATCTGGTGTCTGTACACACTTATCCATTAAGTACGTGGCAATTTGACCGAGGAGCTATTAAACTGAATCTCGTCCATTACACAGAGATGCGATATGGGATGACTACTTTTTCCTATGTCCTAAAAATAATTATCTTCTTGCAAATAACAGAAGAAAAAGTAGTTCTGTCAGTTTTATTGCTCTGTCTTTTTTTCTGTGTCCAGATACTTGCCTTAACCTCAACCACATGCAACTGCAACCCTACTCCTACGACCATCATAACCTCGAGTTAAACATAATGATTTTAACTTTATGATGAATAAAAGTAAAGCACTTTGCCTAACACTAGTGCTTCTGTTTTCTTCTTCTCTTTATGAAACTCTTGTCTAACCCTAAACAGATGTTTGGGCCTTGCAGTCCATTTGACCGATTTGAAAACAAAAACAGGTGCATTTGTTTTCTTGCAGTTTTCTGTTTCACAAAGAGAAAAGTGAAGACGTTTTCTTGCAGTTTTCTGTTTCACAAAGAGAAAAGTGAAGACGTTTTCTTCACTTTTCTGCCTGTGAAGCCAAATATCCACTGAGCTGAGGATTGTTGCTGTGAAGGCCTGCAGCCCACTGATGTGAATGCGATGCTTATAAAGAGAGATAATCGCCTCTGTTGGGATTTGTTCAATTTGACTATAATAAGAACATTTGATTTGGGGTTTTGTGAAGTCTCAGTTAGACAATTGGATGACTCATTATTACATTGATCTTAATTTACTGCTTATTCAGGATTTACTCTGAGTGATGAAGCCGACGGCAGAGTCTGTAGCCGTGTTGCATCTCTTCTCAGCTGAGTACGGGCTTAATGGTGGAATTAAAATAAGTTTCATGGGTGAAGCTTATCAAAGGCTCTTTGGATTCACACATGCATCCACATTGGTGGCATTCTGCATGTGTGCAGCAGAATGCAAGAAGACAGAAGTAGTAAACAGACTCAAAATTGGCCTCAAGCTGTGCCGCAGGAATGGACATGAGATATCTGAGCGACTTTTATTTATAAATCCACAATCAAGTTACATTAAGATACTACAAAGCTGTGCATTTCATTCCACAAATCACAACTCTGAAGCTGAAATATTCCTTATTAAGTGAGTGTCCTACTAATCTCGTATCTTGTCTTTTTGAATGGCTTAATGGTACAGGGAGATGATATACTATTAGAGCACACAGAGCTGCTGAAAAGCTTAAAGGTTTCCTTCCATCTCTGTCTTTTTTCCTGCAGCAAACTGCTGGAAGATCGAGCTCTTAAATCTTTAATCACCTGTGGTGCAGTAAGGAGAGAAATAAACGCTTATTTTGTAACAGCAGCACCCACCACAATAAAAAAAAAAGGTATAATACATCATTTACACTCTTATGGACGCAGAATACAGAAGTCTTGCCAGAAGATGATTGTTTCCAGTGCAGCTTGTATGCCAATACTACCGTAATATTCAACTGACATAAAAGGATTGCTAATGATCATCAGGTTGGTGCTCATTAGCAGATCAGCCATGACAACTTGCATTGAAATGAGGTCAGTGAAGAGGAAGGTGAGCCCCGTTGGCTTTCTGCAACAAAAAAGGAAATACCACATCAACAACCTCTGAGGTCCAACATCGCAGGTTTAATCTTTCAAAACACAGTTCATCCTCCAGCAAACACATAACATCCCCACATGCTCTCCTGGAACAGTCCCATAATGCAGCCTTACATTCCTATAGTGACGTCATGCTCAACCTCTGACTCTGCAGTGCTACGTGATCTAACTGTTTTATACAAAGTCACAGACAACGTTAACTCTTCTTTTCTTTTAACACAAGCACATCCATTACTGTTTGAAATGTTTATTCTTTTGGAAAGTCAAGTGTCTTTTAGGAGCGCCTTCATGGACTACAGTCAGGTAGATTAGTGAAACAACAATAGTACTTAATACCTTGTAAGAAGTGGAGAAAAGATATGAGATACTGTAATAGAGATGTCATCTTGTACGACTATGGGACGTACATCTTCTTGCCAAAGCATCTTCCCAGATCTTTGTGCAGGATGTACGTTCCAAACCACTGGAGCAGCTCCAGTCTAATCCTGTCGTTAGGTGCGAGATAATAGATGTTGCTGAAACGTATAGTAAACTGTGACTGCTGAGGTGAAATAACCCAATTATCTCTGTAGTCTGTTGTAAAAGGGTAAATCTTTAATGACTCACAAAGGGCAGAGAACTGCTGTTGTGTCTGTGTGGGTTCAAACATGTTGCTTTTCTGTCCACCTCTCAGTCTTGGTGGTGTTGTTTCTTTATGTCTTTATTCTAAACCCCATTAGCACTAAGCATTAGCTATTCTTCCTGGGGTCCACACAAAGACAGTCAACACACACGTGCACAATCTAAAGCTACACAAACACAGCAGCTCGTCTCATTGAATTCACAATCAAGTACTTGTCTAATTGACCTTAAAATATATCTATCGTGCTCCTTTCCCAGATTGAATTCCTTTAATAATTGATATAACCTTTCACATAATCTCTTTGGTGGCTCTCTGCCTGGCAGTTAGCCAACTCAGTCTGTCATGCATGTACACGACATTAGTTCTGTAACTCTAACACACAACATGGCGCTTTTATTTGAGTTACTGAGTTTTGTTTTTTTATCTCAGCTGATCAGGGTGTGCGACATGCACCCGCAGCAGGTACTACAGCAGCGCTTTTATTGTCTATCATATACTATGGAGCGGGGATAATGTCCTCATCAGGCTGATCTTAGGATGCAGTTTTGTCTCGCAGCTGTAGGCAGGCGCAGGATGTTGGCTGGGTCCGGTCGCCTTATTGAAACGCTGACCTTTGCCGCATCTTGAGACTAAAGGTTTTGCATACAAATGATGATCAGTCATTTGAGCAGTCAGTCAATGCCACAGCACAGATACTCCCTTAGCTCAGCAGAGCTCCATCATTTCTCCCCAGTGACTCAAGTTCTATTGGAAATATGGCAGAATAATTCAGCTTAAACCTTGAGTTCACTTCCATTGTCTATCTCTTCATAAAAGGTGAGTGTGAAAGTGGGGCACTTGCCAATTTGTGGTTATTTGATTAATATTATAAACAGTATGGTTTTGAAGCCTGTGCAATTTAATCAGGTATGCAAATGCATGGCCTATATTGAAAACATAATTATGCAGATCTACGCCACTTCCCTAAGAAATGATGCAACAGTGCCACCTACTGAGGATGACTAACATCTACTGTGATCAGTTGATGGTCACAGGCGCAGAATTGAATTGTATGCTCTCAGGAAGAAATGCGTTATGTTCCTCTTTTTATTAAATAAAGATTCTGAGATTTTGTCTCCAGCTGCTGCCGTCACGACCTTTCTCCCCTGAAACAATGGCAGCTTTAAGAAAATGAAGCAACAAGGCAATGCAAGGGACAAAACACTGATTAATACAAATGCAGGTGATCACTGGTGCAGCTTCCTCGTTCCACACTGACTGATTCTCAACAGCCACATACTGGATTTTCAAGATTATTTTTAAAGACTTTAAAAATACAATTATTGATTTTGTTACGTAGCTCTCGGCTCACTCGTGACTAGGGGTTGTTGCTGTAAACTGTGGAGTTCGTAATCTTTTATTAAACAGAATGTTTCATAGGTCTTGTGATAAGAGTTACCTGGGTGTTAACATCTAAAGCTGTATCCACGTCGTGCAGTAAAAGCTTTTGATAGTCATGTTATTTCTGCTCAGTCAGCGTTAGTAAACTTACAGGATTGTGTTATGAAAGAATAAGAGAAATCGTAAAGAGATGATTTGGCTATAAAGATTCATCAGGGTGAAACAGTAAACCTCTTCCATCCTCCCTCTGCTTCGCTCTTTTTATAGAATATGAATCCACGTTTTCATCCAAGTCAAAGCATCAATTAGTTCCACGCTTGAGCTGAAGTGATGCATGTTCACACGTATCGACTACACTGTCCTGGGGAGCAGAGCAAGGTATCGACTTTGGAGTTGTTCTGGAGGACAAACCTCACCTCACCTCACATTCACAGACGTCATGTTTGCTTCAAATATTTATTTTCCATGTCCAGAAATGACATAACCACTTCTAACTTCGAAATGTGCTCAACATTTATTAAGAAAACAAAATGTTTTATATGCAAAAAAATTGTATATACACACACACACACACACACACACACACACACACACACACACACACACACACACACACACACACACACACACACACACACAATGCTTTTAACCAGAAAGGCACATTTACTGCATCTACAACGTAAAACAACTTTAAGATGTGAAGTAAATCCAAACAAAACATTATTAACAACATAATTAGAGACTTTTTTTAGTTTTCTCTCAAGATGTAACAATCTTTATTTGAATGGTTAAAAAAAGCTAATAAGACAATAGTGGTGTTGTGATAACTAAAATATATATTATTTATTACATAAATACAATAGGCTTAATGTAGCACATTTTATGTGTGCATTATTTACTCCCTTTTGTGGCTACAGACTGTCCACTATGTGTGCAAGGGCCAAAGAACAATGTGAGAACATCCTTAATACAAAGTAAAACTTCTGTCAAACTGAAGCTTTTATTCATAGAACATACACATTTGTAATAAATTATTTTTAGTACAATTTTCCGGTTGTAACTATTAGAAAACAGAAAGGTCTTGTTGTTGCTATGGGTTGAGAATGGAGTTACGTGATGATATGGCTGTGATTGTCTGTATCGCTGTGCGCGGGGGATTTACGGATTTGGTCTCGCAACATTGCTGAAAACCAAAAAAGGCCGTCTCCTCCACACCTCACTCAAGATCTAAAGTCCAACCATGAGCGAGGCGACGGCGCCATTACATCTTCGCAAAGCTAGAAAGTGGCACGCGTGACACAAATGAGAGCGGCAGGTAAACTGAAGAACGTAAACGTGTGAGGCATCTTCCTCCTACTGGTCTCAACACTCGGTGTAAAGATGGCGGCAGCAGCACTCATCTTCCTCTCACATTCAGAAGCCGACGCCCTAATAGGCTTTGGAACGAGGCGAGCTCTCGTACCGCGATGGTGCCACAGATCCATGCAACATGTTTGTTTTTTTTTGTTTTTTTAAACCAAAACCAAAAAATGATTGTGACGTGATATCAAAAAGTAAAATAACCTTGGAGGTTTAGGTAACTGGGCTTACAAGCGAGGAACGTACCGTCGGCGCCGTTCCTCTGCCCGGTTTGGGGCACCTCTCTCAAGAAATCAAAGCACCTTATTTGGACCCCCTTCTGGATACACCAGTGGGCCGGCCCATAGTGCCGTGGCCTCTTTACGATTGGTCCCATGGGAACCCCCTGCATACAGTTTTGTGAATCGATCAACTCCTCCTCTCTTGTTGCTCATACGTCTGTCATTTGTTTATGCTGATGGTGACGTACGATGTAGGTATATAGCCTTCATCCCCATTGTTCCTACGGACTCGGGTCCAGCCGTCCCCTTTGTCCTCCTCTACCACGGCCAGCACCTCCCCCTCCTGCATCGAGATGGTCCCTTCACTGGCCCCTGGAGGAGAGACAAACTACATGGTAGCAAAGATCCTTGTACTAGTTTATGCACACATGGTGACTCGTGATATGGTTGTGACTTCGCTCCTTATGTAGGTTCCACAAATCTTTTACTCCCCACACACACACACACACACACACACACACACACACACACACACACACACACACACACACACACACACACACACACACACACACACACACACACACACACACACACACACACACACACACACACACACACACACACACACACACACCATACCAGGGAAGCTGTACATGGCTGTGCATTTCCCAATAGGAGCCGTTAGTTCATCATCCTCAAAGTCATCATCAAACTCTGCGTAGATGGCCTGGGAGGGATCAGGAGTGCTTTCATCCGAGTGAGCTCCATCAGGGCTGCAGAGATAAAACAGGTGTCCTGTACAGAGCGGACGACACATCACTGTGCTCGACACACTGTGCATTCGTAGAACTTAGTGTTACCTGAGTACGTCGTGAGCTCCGTTGTTGTTGAATGTGTGACTTTTATAGCGCAACGTGTCCCCCCGACCTCCTGCCTCAGCCAGCCAAGTCTACACAGGAGAGCCAAAGTGGAAAGGAGAGAACGTACTGTTGATTGTGATGCATTGAAGATGCGTTGAATGGTAGAAACATCAAGTCAGGTTCATTTGTATAGCTCAATATCACACTGAAATGGGCTCACCTCATAAAATGGTAAACAATGACGTCATGAAATGAATAAACAGAGGTCCAGATTACCTCGTACTTGTTGAGCTCTCCTCTGAGCCGCTCGATATTCTGGGACGTCTGGTTGATTTGGGATGCCAGACTAGCGGGGTCTCCCATTTGAGGATTTTTCTCATAAACATCTTTCATTTTCCCCAGAGCCTCACTGAAGAGAGGAGAGCGAGAGAGGAACAAGGGAGCGAGAGAGGGGGGGGGTGACTTTCAGTAGAAAGCTCAGGGCTGAGTAAACAATTCCAACACTCACAGAGTTATACACACCGATGTGCACGGCATGAATATTACATCCACACTTCCACCAGCGGAGTTCTGACAGAGGTGGTTATTAATACGCAGCAGGATACCCACATACACACACACACACACAAACCCACACACACCTCTGATCTACTTCCTTTTGCAGCTCTTTGCAAATTTCCTCTAGTTTCTGTTGCAACTTCTTCCTGCGCTGCTCTGGAGGAAGATGGGCGAAGTCCTCTGTCACCGTAGGCTGCATGAGTTAAGAGGAAGAGCCGTGTTAACACTGAACTTAGTGTCACAGTTTCACAACAACGGTAAAGGAAACAGACACCTCAGGAGGAACACATCCTGTGGTTAGAGTTCAGCTCAAAGGGCAATGTTTAGCAGACAAACAAATCTCCTGGTTACAAATGTGTTAGGCTTATTAACCAAAACCCACCACCCATAGACTGACACATATGATGTAACACACTCATAACTTCATGTTGGCAGATTTCTTTAAACTACAAGTTGTAAAAATGTAATCCTGGGTGGAAAAGGTGAGCTAACAAAGTGTGGAGACAATTAACGCTACTTTGAAAGGAGTGTCCTCCTGTGCTATCAAGCGTTCCTCCCTTGTTCCACCACTAGGTGGCCCCCTCTTCAATGCAAACTCACGAGGACAAGCCTTGTGCTACAGAACATGATCGTGTCTGCTGCATGTTTAGTCGTTTGAACGCAGACGCTCTTGCAGTTTTTGTGAAAACTATTAAAATGACATGAGCTGTTGAAATGGAAAGGAGGCCATCTTTAAGTGTCACAACAACAACCGAGACCCCCCCACCAGCTGTGTCGTGCATATCACCGTGAAGAAACAGTATGTGTATAGAAAGAAACTCACTTTAACTTTAATGTATTTATTAATTTCTGTGGTTCATGTGTAATTATAGAGAACAGCAAAACAACCCGTGTGAGATATAAGATCACGTCAAGGTTTTGGAAACGTTAATAGTCTTGTTCATCTAAGGAATTCATTCATGCTTGTAAATGCAGGAACACAGGAACATGTGCGAGCCCTGGTGAGTGGAGGTCTCCTGAGAAACCTTCTCCTCTGATGACTCACCGATCTCCTGAGTGTCCGGAAGGACGAGATTCTGGGTTTGACTGTCTTATTGATCTCCTTCAAACAGTACGACAGGGGGTCCCGGCCAAACTTGGGGGAGGGGGGTCCGTTAGCGGGCGAGGGGGCGGGGGGTGTTGAGAAAGGTGGGAGCGTGGAGGGAGAGAGCTGTGGTGAGGAGGAGGAGGAGGAGGAGGAGGAGGAGGAGGAGGGGGGGGAGAGAGACCAGAAGTACCAGCACCCGAGCATGAGGTATGCAGGCGGTGTGCAGGATGGGGGAGAGGGGGGAGAGGGGGGATGGAAGGATAGAAAAAGAGGGAAGACAAAAAAACAACAAGGGTGACAAGGGAAAGAAAAAAGACACCATCAACACCACATAAGGCAGGAAGACAACGCTGGAGCAAACCCAGCACACGAGCCCAGAGAGCACCAAAGCACAAACACACATCCGTCTCTTTGGCTCCCATCAACACACATGGAATACAACAAATACATGAAGTACAAGATGAGGACAGCGAGCAGCCAACCACAGCTCCCAACACCTACAGTCAAACTCGGGCTGGGTATCCACGCTCGACGCCGACCGAAATAACTCAGCGCCAAGTGGCGTTGAGACTTGTAGTCAAAACAACAACAACAGCAGCAGCAACAGCAGCAACAGCGTACCATTTGTGCGGCTTCATCCCGCAGCCATTCACCGCAAGTGTTCTCTGAGTCGATGAGACGTGTGATCAGCGTGCGAGTCGAGCGTGGTATAAATAAATGTTTTAAAATCGTTTGAACGATTTCAAACATGTATTTCATGTAGAAATCGTTTGGATGGGGGGGGGGGGGGGGGGGGGGAGTGGAAGCGACAACGGAATGATTCAATTCACACGATGTGAAGCACTCTATCGGTATCACTTTAAGGGTCCTGGTACTACCATCGTCACAGCACCCAGCCCCGAGGTCAAACTCCAGCCATGTTTGAAGGATGCAGTGAGCCTCGGAGAGGAGCTGCATCAGCCTGGCTCTTATTCTCATAGTATTCACATCCTGGGTTATTATACGTCTCTCTCTCTGCTGTAAATCTCTTCTCTGGGATTTATTTTATTCCCCAAATGGGTAAAACTTGGTTTATGTAAATACTGACTGCTCGTTGTGTTTGCTTTGCTCTGATGTGGTAGTAATAAGATTCCTTTGAGTCTGGCCTGTGTAGATCAAATATCTTAATTACCACAGTGTCATCAGTGCATATTACATTGTTCTGGACTTGATTGAATGCCCCGTGTGACCTCTTGGAAAGAAGTTCACTTGAAAAGCATGCCAGGAGTGAATTCCGTCAGCTGGATGTCTCTGTGGGAAGGTGGGGGTCGGATCTATTAGCTAAATTACACAGGAGGCTGATGTCTTCTAGTCTTCAATAGTGAAGCTCTAAAAACAGCCCTAAAACAAGGTCGTTTGTGTAAATACTGAGTACAGCAGTATCATTATGTGAGCATATACTTTGCTTAAGGGAATCTAAGTACAGGAGAGCAGCTAAGAGTCGATGTTTTAGGGGCCAGACATAAACCAAAAGCTCACTCAGAATCCTGTTCATACTGCTCTACAGGCCTAATTGGGAGAGCATGACTGATGACACAGAGCAGTGTGCCACACACATACACAGCACAGCAGAGCACAGCCATTAAGACATGCAGTGAGAAGAGAGGCGCTGAACAAGCAAACACTGCAGGGAAGAAAGAAAGGATCCTTTAGTGCTGAGGCAGGAGGAGGGGGGGGGGGGGGGGGGGGGGCTGTGAGCTGGTTAGTGGTCAGCTACTCATATCACCAGTTCAATTTGTAGACCTCAGCAAGAGTGCTTCTTTGAGATAAGATCCATGATTTGCAATGTAGTGAGGCTCTCTTGACCCAAATAGATTCTCACGGCTCAATACAAACAGACATCCATATGTGTGGTTGGATCCGAGCCAATCTTTCTGACCTGGCAAACCTGGTGTCGTCCCGTCATTGTAGTTACAAAACATTTTATTGTGATGAGAGACATAAGGCCAGCTTCTGGGCAGCATAATAGAAGCAGTGTGTTTGTGGATGCCTGTAGAGGAAAATTCAATGTTGTTTGGCCCCATGCTGATGAAAGCACAAGCACAGCAGAATTCTGACTGCCAGTTGACCTATTGGAAACCACGCTGCAGTGTGTATGGGGGGGGGGGGGGGGGGGGGTTATTCACTCACAGTCAGGGACAGAGTCATGCAAACGACCTGTTCTAGAAGTGTTGGGGTGTGTGCGATTCACAATATAATGAAAGAGGTTCATGCATTATCATCCTGGGTTGATAAGGTTGTGTATACGTGCGTGTGGCCACGACCACAGGTCCATCGTGTTTTGCTCTCTGCAGAGGGGATTTCCTGGCTTCTTCCTGCTGGCTCTGTGGCTCAAACACTAACATTGACGTGCAGGGAGTCACCCACTAATCTCACTGACTGACCACCTGCAGGTATTCAAATCTGCTGCTGTTGATCATTGATGGAGGGAGTTGCTCGGGAACCACAATGCAAATTTAAAAAGAAAATGAATAAAAACGTTCTGAGGAGAGGCACATTGTGGATTGTCCTACCTTACTCTTTTTGCTGAAAAGCCAAAAGTTTTTGTTCCTGTTCTTTCCCAGCAGTTCCATGGGGCCTTTAGGCGTGCCCAGGCTGCTGTCAGACGAGGCTCGGTTGATGCCCTGACTGTAGTCCTCAAAGTCCACGTCTGCAGGACGTTCAAAGCCCGACTTGTTCTGCTCTATTACAACCATGGAGTCCTACATTAGATGCAAACAGGTGCACAGTTTAAACTAAATGTGCTGCACATTAAAATCCATTAAGCATTGTTTTCTTTTTTTGACCCAACTCACATTCCTCTCATTAACATTAGTGCCGGCCTTAGTAATGCCTTCCAGGCACTTTCCAATGATAGGCATCACATGTTTCTCTGTGTCTGAGAACAAGATGTAGCCTTGAGCCACCTTCCGTACTCGCCTCTCATCCAGATCCTGCAATTTCTAGTGCACACAAAACAACAGTTGTTTCCATTGTGCAGTGTAAAATGTAAAGTACTGAACATACTCAGAGCGCAGCATCAAAATGTAAAGTCCAACGGTTACTTAATGCAAATACAATAAACCAGTTTAGCAATATTATGGCAAACTAATGCTATGCTAACAACTCAAATAAACGTAGAGGGCAGCAATATGTCATTCACTTACATTGAAAATGAGTGGCATATCATTAAAATAGAACTGGTTCTGCTCCTTGTTGTACTTCTGAAGCTGAGCAGCGTAGTCGTTCTTACACTCCTCCGCTACATGAGCTCTCATATGAGCCTGCTGTTTGGCCTGAAACCACACGTACAGCAAACAGGTCAAACACATGCATCACATTCCACTTTTAAATCAAGTTAAATAAGTCTTTAAAATTAAGATTCCACCCCCCCCACCCCTTTACTTTTTCGACGTCCGCCTTTGTGGCATTGATGTCTTGATCAGTCTTCTCTGCGTACTGCGCTGCACGCTCTGCTTCTCTCCATTCCCTTTCAAAGCGCTTTTTACTCTGGTGTGCAGAAAGACAGATGGAGAGAAAGGAGAAAGGCCGTGTTCACTTCAGTCCGCTAAGTGAGGCCGTTGCCCAAATGAAATATGAGGAGCTTCTACAATTTGGAGCAAAGCATTTCTCTAAAAAAAAAAAAGACGGATGAGGGAGGGAACATCTCCAACTTAATAGGTCTTGGATTGACGGCAGGAGTATAACACCTGTTTTTACTATAGACAAACATACAGTAGCCACATTGGACGTGAGGAAATGTTAAAGATCTGTGTCTAGACTTACACCGTCGAGCTGTTTGTAGGTGCTCTCCAAACTCTGCTGGGCCTTCTTGGCCTCCATCAGATACTGCAGACATTCATAAAAATAGACTGAGTGAGAGGAGGAGAGGGGGGAGGGGGGGTGACAGAGGTAGAGACAGCCATGTGCCGGGGCAGACACTGAATAAACAATGACCTCCAAAAAGCAACACAACATAACAAATACCAGCGCGTCTCTTGAGACATCACGTCTGCAGCGAGAGCTCGTACACGGCTGCAGTGTTCTGCAATCTAACGGGACGGAGCCAATGCATTCCTCATGGAGAAACGCCAGCGCTCAGACCGTGCCTCCCCCCCCTCCACTCCCCCCCACTCCCCGGACACAATAAGTAAGGCTTCCTTCCTGCCACAACAGTGAGATCTCCACGTCTCCACTTTAAATAACTTCATTCCCCCTCCCACCCTTGAAACTCCTCCTCAGTGTGTGCCGTACACTCCAATTGAAAATCTCATTTGGCATTTCTTCAGGCTGCTGTTGAATAAAGTGCTGCAGGCACCTACAAGTGAATACACTGTAGAGCTGCAGTGATTAGTCGATCAAGAGAAGATTAATCCACATCTACTTTGATGATCGACTAATCATCCAAGTTATGTTAGTTATATATTGTTGGGTTTGTGTTCTAATGTTTTAAAGGAAGAACAATATGTGTAATAATCTGCAGAAGAAGAATCAATCAGTGGGACTAAATCAGTGTATCAAAGTAAAGCACAACAGTTGGCAAGCGACAGATGGAAATGTATTTGAGGGTGAACAACAAGGCTTTGGGGAAATGAGCCTGACTGCAGTGTGTTTAACGCTACATTTAAAGTCCATTTTAAAACGCCAAATTCTATTTATTTGGTAAAACTCGACACAATAACACTCCTGCTCCTCTCACCGTCTTCCGTTCCTGCTTGAGCTCTTGCAGGTACTTGGTGAGATCGATGCAAATGTTCATCATCATGTTCTCAGCAATGAGCTCTCTCTGCCCGGCGTAGTCGTTCATCTCATTCAGGATGTCCAAGAAAGACTGGTAGCTGGACAACCTACCATTTAATAAGGCGGAGGAGAGAGGAACGGGTGGAGAAATGAGAACCTGGATGGACCACTGATAAGATGATACAAAAAGACATGATCAAAGAGAAGTCCGCAGTGGGCCAAGTCATAATAAGAAGCTCATGACTTCCTTATTCCCGCTTCCTTCTAGGGGCATTTAAATGTCTCCAACAGCAGCCCCACACTGCAGCATGAAGGACACTAATGACGTATGAAACGTGATATTATTTGCAGGACAGTTCTGGTTTCATTTGTTCGTCCCCTTACCGAGAGCTTAAGCTTTTAGGGGAAGGGTGTAAATCCAAATTGACCCAGTAAGCACAATTCTGGCTGACATTGCGTCACAGCTAAATGTAATTCCTTAAAAAGAAACGTTTAAACATCTACAGGTTCCCTTCGAAGATAAGCTTTGCGACAGCTCACCTGCACTCCGGTTCATCTTTGCCGCTTCGTTTCTGGTTATACTTCTTTGAAAGGTTCCTGCGGACAGTGAAAGTGCATCACAACGAATGGATAGGAAAACGCTGAACACATTGAGTGGAAGAAAGCTCACTAACTGTAACTATTCTTATGAAACCACAGGCTGTTCTTTACAATAGGATTAAAAACAGCAGTCGCCTATAAACATATTAAAATAGCTTTTCTTCCTCCTTTCACTCTCTCTCTGACCACATCCTGTCTATCATGTGCCAGTCGGCTCCCACTTCCTCTCCTCTCAGCGCTACAGCAGATGTGGGTCTGGAGACTGGGAGACAGCTGGGAGAGGGAGCACCACGGACGAAGAGAGAAAGAGGGAGAGAGGGAGCACACTGCAGCTGGAGAATGAGGCCAGTGTTTCAGAAACAAGTCAGATTCTGTCCCAAAGTAGTCATAAGACCCCACAGACATTTCATAAACAGCCTTTTAAACATGCACCCATGCGAACACAAGCAAACACACACACACACACACTGACACAAGCTGTATTGAGCAACACAAAAGCATTTGAGGCAGAACGACGACATGAGCGAGGCCTACCTCAGTTGTTTGGCATAGTTTTGCTCAATCTCTGTCCTCTCCTTCACAAATTTCACATACTTCTCCACCAGCTCCAGGCCAGACTGTGTGTGCTTCTCGATGATGTCATATTGGTCCTGGAGAAAGAAGCACGAGAGACAAATAAGGGAAAGATATGAAGCACACACTCTGCAGAATTTGGAACATGTGTCAACTTCTGGGTAATAACTGGGATGTTCCTCTTGGTCGAAGTCATCGAGACGAATCTTGAATGGAGGGTAATAAACTAAACACGTTGGCGTTTGTTGCTGCTTGTTGGATTCCTCTGACGCTCTCCACATGTGCACACAATATGACCTCTAAACCTCCGCCTAGCTTTATGTTCCCTGGCACCCAACGTTGTTAAAGAGAGAGAGAGCGCAGTGGAAGGACACAGGGTCACAGCAGGGGTCACAGGCAGAAACAAGGTGGTATTACTTACACATACCTGAGAGCAATGTCACATACTCTGAACTAGTCGTAATGAGGAAAAACACATGGATGCTATAAAGAAGATGTATTTTATTGCTCAGACAGTTTCAACCACAAAGGTCAATAGCAGAGTTGTTGTTCCAACTTGAGTGTCGGGGAAATAATTGTTCCGATTATTCTGACGCCACATGAACGCAGCACAAAAAAATCGCCACGTTAACGAAAGTGAAAAATCATTTGTGCATCCGGCCTGTGATTTGGATCCGCTCCAAAATATAATGGGTTCTTCCTCGGCCCATTCTTAACACTTCTACAAAGTTTCATGAAAATCGGACGAGGAGTTCTTCTGTAATCCTGCAAACTGAGCTCAAAGCATCACCTCATTGGCGGAGGTAATAGTAAATACATCAAATGAGCTTTAGAGTCCTTATTAATGTAGCTCTTTGACATGTCATGACCAGTTTCAAATACATAGAACACAGAACAACCGTGTTTGCTGACTTTTCATATTTACAGTACGACGGAGATTTAGTGTGTTTGTCTTCCTCTTGTTTGGGAGAGAACTTTATGACACCTTCAAGCTCAGACAAGTCTGTTACGAGTGAGAGACGATATCTAATCCCAATCTTTTCTCACTCTACACTCAGAACAATTCCCCCAAGCCTTCTGTGCTACTGACTTTAGTATTGAGGAGGTGACATATTGAAAGAGGATTCCTGACGAGTCGAGCCATGTTTTTTATGCCCTTCAGGTAAAACAGAAGAGACAAAACCCCAAATGAATGAGTCAAGGTTTAAAATCCCAGAACACGGTTAAAAAGGTTGAGACAGAGGTCTGCGATCCATCACCACAATAACATCTAACCAATAGGGTTTCATTTAGCGTCATTAATTACAGAGGAAAAGTAATGAGAGTCAATACAGCCAACTTACAACTCCAGAGTTTCCTGAGGTGCTTGTGTTAACAACACATTTTCTTCTTAGATGTGGAAAATAATTGCACTGTATTTGATTTGCGAGAGAGAAAGAATAGTAGTAAAACAACCAACTGGCAGGGTTTAAGGGCACTACTTTGTTTAAATCTAGCCCTCATAAAGTGTAGAAAGTGACGATTTATTTATTTATGAGCTGGATCCGGAACAACCTCACCATAAAAACACAATTGGTGAAAAGTTAAAGTGCCTCTAACCTCAAAAACTAGCCTATTCAGTTTTACTCAGTTACCTCAAATGCATAAAATAACCAAGCAGCAGTGGCAGCATGGAACCAAAATCTAAGTGAGGAGGCAGAAAGAAGCACTGCTGGTCGTGCATCGTCTGTAGGTCGAAGCCACACCTTGCATCAGAGTAACTGGGAAAGCTGAAACATCAGATCTTGTTTTTAGATCGTTTACACATCATATTAGGGAATGGCTATTATAGCAACATTATTATCAGTTAATCTGCCTAGTATTTTCTAGATTAATGGATTAGAAAGTTGTTGAGCTGCACAAATTAGGAAATGGATATAAGAAAATCTTGAAACAGTTAAATTCCCATTTCCACTATCAGGGCAATAATTAAGAAGCTTAAAGCAACAGGAGATGTTACGAATCAGCCTGGAAGAGGACGTGTGTGTACATTGACGCCACACACCGTGAGGAGGATGGTTTGACGGGCAAAAGAATGTCCAAGGATCACAGCTGGAGAATTGCAGAGGTCAGTTGAGTCTTGGGGTCAGAAAGTCTCCAAAGCGACCATCAGACGCCGCCGACATCGCCACAAGTTGTTGCCAGAAAAAAAAAAGCCATTGCTGTCAATTAACAACAAACTAAAGCGCCTACAGTTTCCCAAACGTTACTGGGGCTTTGATTGGGACAGGGTTATAAGGTCAGATGAGACCAAAATAGAGCTTTTTGGCAACAAACTTCAAAGGTGGGTTTGGCGTAGACAGAAAGATAGCCATACAGAAAAGTGGAGTGAAGTACTGGTGGTGGATCTTTGATGTTGTCGGGCGGTTTTTCTTCCAAAGGCCCTGGACATCTTGTTAGGATACATGGTATCATGGACTCTATCAAATACCAGAAGATATTAAATGAAAACCTAACAGCCTTTGCCTGGAAGCTTAAAATGGGTCGTGGTTGGACCTTCCAGCAGGACAATGATCCAAAGCACACCTCACAATCTACACAACAATGGTTTACTGACCACAGAATAAAGGTTGTGCCACGGCCATCACAGTCCCCGGAACCTAACTCCTATAGAAAATGTGTGGGATGAGCTGAAGAGGAGAGTCCACAAGCGTCAACCTCTGAATCTGAAGGATCGTGTGTGGAAGAAGTGTCTCAGATCCCGTGCCATGTGTTCACCAACCTCATCAGGCATTATACAGGAGAAGACTCAGAGCTGTAATCCTGGCAAAAGGAGGCTGCACAAAATATTAAATAAAGGGGTGCCAATAATTGTGGCACAGATGTTTTTAGAGAAAAATATTCATTTAAAGTCAACTTTTTTTCTTTCTATAATAATTCAATAAGAGACAACTGACCACTTCTGCATTAGAATAAAACATCCTGCATCACAGCTGTCCTGTAATGATTTGCCATCCTTCACCAGTCTTTACGAGGTATATACCACCTGGCATACCTGATCAGGACATAATGTTGAATCATCATAGCTGTAATAAATAGATCTTTTTGGGAGTGTCAGGTAAAGTCTGTCAGGAATATTGAGAGGAAGTTCTGTCCCAAAAACAAACTGCGCTTCACCCTTTGTTGAGTCTACAGTTTTCACGCCAGGGAAAAAATAACACATTTTACTGGATCGTGTTCCTATTCTTCTTGTTCCAATAGTCAAATAAAATAAAAAATAGTTAAATATCAGAGGATTACAGAAGATGGAAGTATCCGAGTGAAAGGAGCCTACAATAAAATATCTTGTTTGTGTGTGATCAAACTTTACATTGATTATACAAGGATGTTGTTAACCGACACATTAGTGAATCACACACGTCACCCCAACAGGAATTCAAAACAGGAAGTAACCCTAAACCCAATCAGCATCAGTTTGTTTAACATGAATTGAGAAACTGACCTGCCACAAAAAGACTGTTTCCTCTATGTACGTGTATCATATGCTTCTCGGGTTGAGTGCAGCATTTCTGGAAAAGAAGCAGCCTTGGATGAAGTCATAACTACGTGCTGATTTATAAATGGCAGAAACAGTAGCAGCTGATGCTCTCTATACATTTACTGTGATTCAAAACAAGGAGTTCTCCAATTAGAGAAAAGCCACCTCATTAAACTGTCTTAAAAACACACCGAGATAGCCTTCAAGGATTTAATCATTGTCCCGTCAAGCACCAGTGGCTGTCACAACACTGTGATTCATAACCGTCCCAAGCCGCAGTCAGAATTATCTTTAGAGGTCCCCTTAGATTGGGTTTGTACTGAAGTGATTTTCATAAATCACAACGGTGTTGTGTATGAAACTGCTCCTGACAATTTTCAAATGGTCCTGCCGGTGATTGAACAGCAAATATTATGTTTCTGGTAAAAACAAAATCCTGCCGATTTCATTACTAAATGTACATTAAAACTGAGGTCTTAAAGTTCTTATCTAAAACTAGCAAGCATCCAACGTGTCCTTTATACTCCAGGACACTGGCATCAAGTAAATGCCTGCCCCCCCCCCCCCCCCCCGTCTTCTAGAAAATGAGAGGCCTGGCCCGACCAGACATGGCCCAGTGTAGATCTCAGGGTTGGCCTGGAAGCACTCAATATCACAGCTAAAAGCTTAGACACTGATCTTGCGCTCTGCTAACATGTGCCTTAAAATAGCCACTGGATTAACAACAATCAGGGGGGACAGATGCCATTGAGCTGCCTTGGCCCAAGGGATGACTCTTCAACATTAACACAATTATGCCCGCGGGGCTTTATCTAACCAGGCAGGTGAGAAAATAGCCAAATGAACTTACTGTAAATAAAACAACTAATTATTCATCTGTATTTCACGTTGACTGAAGAAAGAATGCTGGCTTCAGTGTGGAAAGGTTCCAGTACACTTCATGAGATGAACAGGAAAGCCTCCTATACCGAGAGCCTCTGATGAATACTGGGGTGCGGATGTTTCTCTGACTCAATCAAAGTAGGGCAAAACTAATTAGGCTGTTGCACCAGCATGTAGGATGGGACAGGGGAAGAGGCCTAGGGGGAGACTCTGTAATGAGGTCACAACCTCCTCGTCTTTGCAATGCTCCATTTTACACATTCAGGTTCCCCGAGTATGAATCAATGTTTGCAAATGTGTGGCTTTATTGCCATGGTACAGTGCTGCTGGCACGTAAACTGTGGCAGCCATCGGGGTAATATGTTATATGGTGGGACAGGGTTTGTTTGGATTCTGGATAGTGTCACTTCCAGGAAATAGCTCACAGTTTATTAGTGTACAGACTGGAGCACCCTGATTTGTTTTGACCTAGAAAACAGCCTTCAGTGTATGTTAATTACTACATGGGTCAGTCCAATAAAACATTTTTTTTAAAGTTTACGGAATCTAATTATATAAAAGCACTCAATCCAACAAATCACACTTTATTGTAAAATCAAGATCTCTTGAAATCAGTGCACCTTTTTGTTTTGTTTGTTGAGTAAATAATCATGGCACTCAGGTGCACACGTGATGGTACTTCATGAGTGACGAAGCTTGTTGTCAAGGCAAATGACAGCATCTGATTCCATCGCTAAGGAAGCAAGGAGTGCCAGACTGTAAACAGTGAGACATCCTAGTTGGTACAACCCACCTCAACACACGTAAAACACATTTGTATGTGCAGAATAAATAGTATTTGGACACGATTTTCAGCCATGTATTAAAAGTCATAGTTTACATTGTTAATAGCATGGCCATGAATATTCTCAGTCATGCGGGACGATTGGATTTGGTGTTAAAGTTGCTTTTTCAACGTGATTCATGTCTGCAGTTAGACATAAGTTTTCTTTACAATGCAATAATACGTTGTTGCATTTGAGTAACTTTAGAGCGGTTTGCCTCGTGCACTGCAGCTATCCCACTATAAAATAAATAAATAAAAAACACAGTTAAAAAAAAAAACAAAGATCCAATCAAAAACCAGACATCCAATCGATGTGCAAACGTGGATCCAAGATTAACTGCTTCACTTCGCAAGAGCAACAGTAGTGTGCTCCAGCTAAACTCACGCTTTGTTTCAACTACTTAACGCTAAAGAAAACTGTCCGAAAATGGAACCGTGTTCGTGAATGCACCGTTTTGCAGCGTTCCATCGCTGCTTCAGACATGTATCCCTCAACAGGCGTTTGGCGTTACCCGACTTTCTTAACAAAGTCTATCTAAGAAATCTCATTATCTCCAAGTTGAGAACTATTACTACCAAACCAAGCCAGATGATGGACTCACCCACAGCTCTGTGCCCCAGTCCATGTTCAGCTTGTCGACCAAGCTGTCTGACTGTCCTGAATACAAAGAACTTCTCCAAAGTTATCCCAGGAGCTCGGAGGACGGCCCTGGCAAGAATAATCCCGAGGTGATAAATCAGTCGTAACCACTATGCACTCTGGTTTCGATTCCGTCAACAAATAATGTAAACCAGTATCATAATGAGCTAATTAACTAGGGCTGGCAGTCGTTAGTCTAGATTGTCCAAATATTTTTCATAGCGAAGGAAAGAGAGATAAACTAGCTTTCATATCCGCGTCACTCCCAAATCCTAAATCTTAAAGGGCCAGTGTACTGAACCACAAGCTTCACTGGGCAGAGGACTGTGCAGCATCCTGCCACTTCGTGTTGTTTCAAATGATAGTTTTAGTTTAAACCTGTGTCCCTGAGCAAGGCATTGAGACAGAGCATCCTAAAATTCATTATCACACATTACATCCTCAACAGACGATGCTCTCACTCACTGACTGATGCTGGCACATTCAGTTCTTTAAATCAGACTCTGTTACGAGCTGGAGACTTTCTTCTGTACTAACAATCAATTCGGATTGACTTCTTGAATCCTGAATTATTTATTTATTTATTATTTATTTATCGGCTACTTGTACAATATCATTTGTATTCCTGGCAGTCGCTCCTGCCCTGTGTTTTTTCTTCATGTTTTTTATGCAACTGTACAATGATGTTATTAAAGGACAATACTTTTTAATGTTTAATCAACATTTCAAGAAGACAATAATCAAATATACATTGTGAAACCATAAAGATGAACATTGTAAAGTACACTATAGAGTAAGCATTTAAGTTTCCAAATACACACACAACATATCAACACTGGCTATTGTGTAACTTTATTAAGAATAAAATTAATATAAAAGTGAAGTTAGACTTTACAAATAAAAATAACTGTTATAAGACACCTGGTTTGTCGGTAGCACTTCTTGGCAAACTAATGCTCCTTATTATTTATTTTTACATTTGTATTTACCTAGAATCGTACCATACCAAAGTTAAAACTGATAAATGATATGCAAATGCAAGACAAATGATATATATGGTTAAGTTTTGAGTCCCCAGGCTGATTTAATCTTACCCCTCCAGTAAGTACTGTACATCCTAAACTTGATCCCCGTTAGACTGGGGAGTCATGGGGATTTCTGAACAATCCTTGGCTTTGTTAGGGACAAAAGTATATTGTCTATTTTTTTTATAGCATTTGTAGACAATGATCATGAGGATGGAAATGAAGATGACGACTAATAGAATCAGGAACCACAAAATGGTTGTAAATTGGAGTGCACTGGTTTTACCTGCAAGACAAACAAGATAAAAAAACAACAACATCAATTGAAAGTATTTTTCACTTCTTAATGCCATAAATAGTTTTAACCTCCTGCCACATGTGTATAGCTTCAACATCAGCTACTACCTTACTGTGGTCACATTTACATGTGTTCTGTGCATAGTCAATAATCATACCTGTCATCATCAGTGTGACGGATCTTGTCACCCTCCCAACTATATTCGTGGCAACACAGACGTAAACATGAGCATTGGTAGACGTGGCTCCTGTGACGCTGATGCTCTTCTGGCGCCCTCTGGTGGTCTCCCTCACGTTCACTGCAGAGGTATATTTCCAGTAGATCTCAGGGGGAGGGTTGCCCTCAGCACTGCAGTTTAAGGTCACATTTACACCCAGGTCCACCACCTTAATGTAACTTCCCTCCTTGAACTCAGGGGCGTCTGTGGAGAGAATGGTGAGAATTGAGAAGAAGAAATAATATCATTTATAATCCAGTTAATCACAACTTTATATTAGTGGGTTGTGTTAAGGAAGAAATGCAATAATACACAGGACAACTCACAGTGCACAGCAGCCATGTACGGGGCTGAGGTTACAGTAGGGACCCGCTCTGGTCCATTGGGTCCTAGGTGCAGCTCAGCCTTGCAACTGAAAAGAGCTCCGTTGTATTGTCTCTTAGCAGTGACTGTCAAGTTAGACCACGCGCTTACTGGGGTCTTACTAGTGTTATCAAACATTTGTGTGTGCACAGTTTCATTGCCGCGGTACCACGTCACTTTGAGCTTCTCCAAAGGAGTCACGTTAGCGACATGACATTTCAGCCGGTACTCTGAGCCCTCTATCATCGGCCCAGGAGCCATCGCAGAGACTGACACAGTGTCTGGAGTCTCTGTAAAATAAAGCAAGGGGGGAAAAAAACAACATAATGATACCCCTAAAATTGCAATCCCAATTGTACATATATGTACGTATATGATGTCTATTTTGTAGCATGATGCACAAAGACTGCGATGGCTGTTCATATATGAAAGGTGGATGTGCATGTTATCTGGAGAAGGCAGCTCTTTTCAGAGATAATCTGTAGATATTTAATCATTTCAAAAAAGAAAATGAGAGCAGCTCGTTTGGGATACTGATGTTGCTTCTGTTTGTGCTTCTTTTTATCCCTTTTCCACATGATTTGCATATGCTAGACCAGAGGATATATGGAAAACAGTGGTGTCTTGTTATCCCATGCCATGGGCCAAATGTTTGGCATGACACGGAAAGAAAAAATAAAAAGACAAGAAATATGCCATAATATCTTCCATATTTACTTTACTTTTAAACTGCCACTGTAAATGTACTATAAAGAGCTTATGTAAGCGTTACTTTACATCAAACATTTTCTAGGACAATCCCCTGGAGGCGAAGACAGAAGATAATATATAGTCTGTCGACTTGTACTCACTATAAAGAGTGATGGCTAACCACACAGAACACTCGTGATACGAGCCGTTCTCTTTCAGATTAATGAAGCACGCAGGTTTTGTGCTCCAGTCATCCACTTCTTCAACTGCCCAGGTGCTAGCAGGACCTTTAGACGTTGTGGCTCCATATCTGCCCTCCCAGCCCATCCCTAGAACACCTGCGGCTGACGTACTGCAGTTAACGGAAGCTGGATCTCCAAATCTCACCACTAGTTCAGCAGGCGTCAACACTAAGGGGCAACCTGCCATTCGAAGGGTAAGCATATTCAATGAGCACTTCATTTTGGTGCACAATCAGAAGTATTCACAAGTTGATACATATTCCACATGTAAGGATGTAGCCTACCTGTTGGTGTTGATGGCTCATTGGTCGTTTGGTCTGCACTGGTTGTTGGCGGGATCATTTTTATCACATGAACATGGATTTGCTTAGTTATGTTTCCCAGATAATTGCTAGCTGAGCAGTTGTACGTTTCGCTGGTGTTTACTCGAGTGATGATAAGATTCTGCTTTTTAATTAACATCCCCCCATCAAGTGTCCATTGACTGACAGGAGGAGGTTTCCCCTCAGCTTCACAGTTCAGGGTGACGTCATGACCCTCGTGCACAGAGACATATTCTGTGTTGTTCTCGAAGTCAGGAGCATCTGAAGAGGCAAATGAAGGTTTTATATGTATTTAAATATTTACATTATGACATAGAGAAAAATATTATTCTGTTTACTCACAGTCCACAGAAACAGTGTGTGTTTGAGAAACCTCAAAAAGTTGTGGTCCATGTGGCCCAAAGTCCAGCTGAGCCTCACATCTAAACTGAGCTCCATGTTCTCCTCTGCTGATGTTGACTGTCAGAGTAGAAGACTCAAACACTGGTGTTTTGGTTGTGTTGGTGAAAGTGTCCTTCTTGATTGTTCGATTGTCTTTGTACCACCTCACGACGAGGTTTTGAACCGGTGCGGCGCCCGCAATATCACACTGCAGCTCGTACAGCCTCCCTTCCACCGCAGCGGCATACTTTAAAGGATACACATCGACCTCTGGCACCTCTGTCACAACCAAATTAGATAAGGAAGTTACTTTATTGTTTTTGCTATTTTTTTGAATGATGTAATATTCATTTGAAATGATACTTACGGTACAGGGAGATTTCAAGCTCTTTGCTGCATTCTTGACCGTCGTCCAGCTTTATTCTGCACTCTGCTGTCACATTCCAGGCTGACAATGACACTGACCAGGAGATATAACTATAGTCTAATTCCATTGCATAGTCTTTGTTTCCTACTCTCCAGTACATCCCATTATGATATTCTTCTGTGCTGGAGCAGTTTATGAACACTGACTCTCCATATTTTTTTATAACCTTGGGCACATCCAGGGTGAGAGGGTTGGTGTCAGGGGGGCAGCAGCTGTCTGCATCTGTTGATAGACAAATGGCTTTTAATGGATTTAGAAAGTGGACTTTGCTGCACTCTGGTGGCTCAGAAAGGTAATGCATGCCAATTATACTTCCAACTGTGCGGGGCTGATTTCTCACAGTACTCTGTCACGTTTTCAGTAATAACGTTGCTGAATCACAGACCTGTGATGTCGTAATAAAAACTTTAAAATATCTGCACTGACACATGTAGGTCCTTATACACAGATAAACAGCAAGATTAAAAACAATCAGTATGATCTTCCCTTTATAATAGTCACGCTCACAAATAGGATAACGTTGTGTGCTTTAATGTAGTGGGATAGGCTTTTGAAATACACATCTTGTTTTAGGATTTTAAAAAGTACAGCGCCTTCCATTATGTAGAAATATAATATATTTATATGCTCTATAGTGTCAAAATGTTATTAATACCTTTTTTTCCAAATAGATTCTCCATCCACCACACCCATTGCAGTTCAGTCAACTGTCACACATAGTATAGTGGAGGTTTTTATAAAACAATTACGTCTAGCTCTTCCACCTGAAATCTCAAAGTTTTAATTACATTATAGTTGTTATGTTTCATTTTATTATTTTAAAAAGTCAAACATGACATTTTCCAATTGTCTTGACTTTCTTTAGATGATTAACAGCACCTCAGGAAAAGGAAATCAATGATTGTATAAAATATTATTACATTAAAAAGATTTTGACTTGAAATAATTACTTCAATTAGTATAATAATAATAATAATAATAAAATAATAATAATAAAATAATAAAATAATAATAATAATAATAATAATATAATAATAATAATAATGATAATAATAATAATAAATTGTATTTATAAAGCACCTTTCAAAGCTAAAAGCAATCTCAAGGCGCTAAAATAAGTTAACAAGTTAGATGAACACGCGATCTTTGAGATTGAGTTGATAATTGAAATTTAATTATTTAAGTAAGTAAGCCGGTTAACAATTTTCTTTTTTCAGTGTATCTAATTTACAATGTTCTGTTTATTTCTCTATTCACCACCCTACCTACCCATCCCCACCTCCAGCACAAAGGGTATAACATTTAAGACCCACACAGAGCTCCTGTAGAACATCATTATCACTCACCACACAGTGAAAACATGAGCATGAGGAGGCCCAACATCCTGAGGGGCAGCATGCAGGAGGTGGATGGACGAGGTAATGTGTGTTTCAGGATGGTCCAGCGGATGTCCAGCTTCAGTAACTGGATGACATGAATCCTGGCTCAGAGCTGACCCTGATGGTGACAACCTGCTGCTGACAGTTGTGCACACGTAGGGAGATTAAAAGAAAGTATACTCGGGGGGAAACGCCTTGGTGTACAGGAAACTGCCTGCAATACAGAAATATGACACTGATACCAGTTTGCTATTCCTAGAAGAATAACTGTAAATGATATACTCCTCTCCCTCCATATTTTGTGCATCATTAACTGTATATTTTATATTCAGTCAGGGAATAATCATTCAGTTAATAATTTGGTTTAATTTTATTGAAAAGTACATTGCAAAATTAAAGCTTCAAATCGTGTCATTGTGAAACAGGAACAATATTTCAACACAGGACATGTGGACATGTGGACATGTGTGTCATTATCCAATGATTCTTGCCTCTAATCAACATGTAAAGTCAACAGACACACTGGCTCAACGCTGTACAGGAATAACACTGAAACATATTCTTTAAGCCCCTCTGCATCTGTCTGCATCAGTTCATCATTACGTTTCTTATCCATGTCCATAATGCAGCCACGTTATGTGGGTTTGATCATCATGGAAACTCGTTTGAGTGAGTAGGCCCCTCCGTGGAACTCTGCCCAGTAGACCCCATCCTGGTAGCGACTGCGATAGTGTCCGCCCCGGTACCACACACCATTCAGATTGGAGTGCGCGCACATGTGGTACCACCAGCCTCCTTTTTGGTAATGAGCGCAGTTACCTGGGGGCACAACAGAGGAAGAGGCTTATAAACAGACAAAAGTCAAAGCACCAACAGAGAGCTGACAACTGGAGATGGAGAGCAGACCTGTATAGCTGTCCTTGTCTCGATCCAGAGTGGTGAAGGCCTTATTGTTATGCCATGAGAGGGAGTCCCCTGCGTTGCCGTGGTATTGTCCTAACCGCAGTCGGTACCAATCGCTCTCTGGTTCCAGGTGGAAGCTGTCATACTCAGCAAAAACCTGCCGGCCTTGCCAGTCCTCCAGAGCCACACGTAGCTTATATTGGGCCTGTTTAGTCAGCCAGTAGAGGTGTTCCAGGCCGAGCCAGTACTCTCCGTCTAGGTTCCCAAAGCCTTGCTGTAATACACCAACACACCGCTTTATTCAAGCGGAAACCTCCGGGTCTGAAAAGTGAAGCCAGAGCAGAAGTGCCTCGACTTCATTCTCTATACAAACGTGTTAAGTCTTCTGTAATACATCATGATGTTCATTTTGTTAATTTTGCTGCCATTTACAGTAAAATAGATGGAAAAAGAAGCGCATGGTTTAGGGCGTGGCTACCTTGTGATTGACAGGTTGAACTTGAACCTTTTCACAGTGTGTAGTTCAGAAAAGTCCATCGTTACACTTTGATCGCCTCATGTCTTGTTCAGGGTACTCAGCTCGACTTGTGACTTTGGGTTCCAAAAAAACAACATGGCGACCGACAGAATCCCAAACTTGAGGCTTCAAAACCATAGTCCACAAACCAATAGGTGAATCTGAGGTATTAATCCTGTGTCGTTCTTCTTCCACTGACTCTAGTGCAGCAGCTCAAAGCTTTCATTTATAGTGCAAATTATTTTAACATCTACTGGATGGATTGGAACAAAAATGGCTGCAGGCATCTCAACAACAATTGGATGGATTCCCAAGACGTTTGGTCCACACATTCATGTCCCCCCCCCCCCCCCCTTGCTAAACTAAAGGCATTCCCCTGAGCCTCTGCTCTACTTAGTGGTTGTTGCTAATTATCAAACGTCAGCATGCTAACACACTTAACTAAGAATCACCTTGTACTGCTCCCAATTCCTGAAGAAGTTCACCGACCCATCCTGTCTCCTCTGGATGACCGTCCACCCTCCCTGAGCTCGACTCTGCTCACACCAGGCCTGCAGGAGGCGGTTGGCACTCTGTGGACGGAGCAGGTAGATCCCGCTGGTGGTCTCACCTGATTCCATCACATGCTGGCAGTCCCGCCACGGCCCTGACATGGGAGAAAAGTATAAGTGAGGGTGTTGGAGCCGTAATGTATGTAACTTTTTTTAAATTCTTTATAATGGACATAATGGATCTTGTCAACCTGTCATTGTTCCTTTTCAAAGTAGACCTGTGAAATGGAGTGATTGGCTTCTGAGGATTACAGATGGTTTGGGAATTGTGTTTGGTTTAGCGTCAGGAAGATTGCAGATACATGGCAACTCCAGCCTCCTGCCATCTTTTTAGAGCCGAGGAATTCCCCCCCCCCCCCAATGTTCAGGGTCTCATGTCCCAGAGATAAGATGGAGAAAATGTATACATGGAGAAAAGTCTCCCACGCAAATGGCTAATCCCCGACAAGCATTTGTAGTCCATACTCGTTCACACACACGACAGGATTTGGCATTGCATTGCCTTTCATCAGACCTTTCAGCAAGAATGGAGTCACACACACACACACACACACACACACACACACACACACACACACACACACACATGGTGGAGTCACTTTGGTTCTGTTGGCTTATTAGAAGTCCTCTACTTTGTCATTTTAAACATTCCAGTTGTGCAAGTATACAGTAGCCGTGTCATTTAAAGCGCCAACGAGTGCTCTGGTTCATGAGTGTGTCTTCATTATAAAGTCCTCTCTCTACTGATAAGAGCTGCTGGCTGTTTTTGACATTGTTTAGGCATTCCCAGAGAGATAGGCCTCCTACCAGCAGGTCACTGACTCCTTCAGCGTCTTCTTATCTGAACAGCTAAATAACTCTAACAGAAGATTGATACGTATGTCTAAGACATTTACATTGATGTACCTGGTGTCTTTGTGACGGGGAAACTGCTGAATGGAGAGTCTGTTGGAGTGTTGGCTGTCATGGTGGGGAGGGAGAGGACCGTTTTTTCCTGCTGTGATGGAAGAGCACTTTGGTCCCTTTGAACATCATTGGTCATCTCGTTGGCTTCAGAGCTGTGATTACGAGGCACATTAGACTGGCTTTTTGGTGGTTCGGTCGTCACCTGTCCAGACCAACACAAAAACAACGCTCCATTTTTAGTTATAGTGTAAAAATCCAGTATAAATGTGCAAAAAAACAGTTTGTTCCCTACCAGAGGGGCCTGTGTGGGGTCCCTGCGCTGGCACTGCTTCTCCAGACGAGCAATAAACAGGTTCTGGGAGCTCATCATGGAGGTGAGGGCGCCGTATTTCTTCTCCAGCTCCCTGTAGTTACCGGACACCTGCAGCGCCTTATTTGTTGCACCACCCAGAGCAGACATAAGGATGAGTTTGATAACTACTAGGATGACACGTAACATTGGTGTGACAAGGACCGCAGTTCTCTGCTCACCTGTGTTGTAGCATTTAGCAGGAGGTTCTCCACTCTTTGCTGCTCCAAAGCCTGGTCTTTCTTGTGTATGACTTCATGTAGCAGCTGGGCATAGAGCTGCGAAATGCGTGAATTCATGCTGCTACTCTCTTTGCGCAGGGCTCTTACCTCCATGGCGAGGGATCCCTCCTGCTCCAGTTGGCCCCGGAGCTTCTCCAGCTGCTCCTGCTGCCGCCTGAGCTCCCCCCGCAGCGCTGCCACCTCCGACTGGTTGGTAGAAGCAGACTGCGTGTTCAAACACAGCGCACCTGTCAGTTTTTGCTGTGGAACAATGAAAGTGTAGGAGCAACGGCCTCCTTTTGTGTCTGAAGATGGCGATGAGCGTTTCTGAGTGCTCTCGCCTTGAGCCCCCTCCTTCCGTCCTCCGGCTCCTGGTATGTCCACACATAGTGTTAAGAAAAGAGTCAGACCTATTGTCAGTGTCTTCTCCATGAATGTGTTGAACTTCTGAACACACCCTGGTAAGCAGAGGAGAAGACATGATTAGAATTGACACAGCAATAACAACACATACACTTTGTATTTAAGAAAACAGTGTGCTGTTCACCAGATGTTTCCTTACAAAGCGAGAGTGCACACATTTCCCCCTGGCTGGAATTTATTAGCAGGTCAACAGTGAAGGGACAACAGTCAACATCAACCAGCCAGAGTCAACACACCTCCATCTCACGGTCAACAGAAGAGTGAGCTCCACATCCAGCCACTACAACCACGGTCAACACCATAAACACAAATAGGTCAATATGGACATCAGACAAAAGAATCTCCCGTATAACTTTCTCACTGGCACCAAACGTATATTTTGGTAACTTTTCTTTGGTATGATTTAACAAGCTAATGGGTTAGTTGACCAAGTGCAACTTTGGATGCCAATGCATAACCAGTACATTCAAGTGGATTACATTGACTTACCGTAGCAGTTAAAAAGGTTTCAGGACGTCTTTGTTCTGCTCCAGCTCCCAGGACGAACAGATGTAAAATAGAGGCTAACACATTTTCAAAAAATCACATGTTCAAGGGTCAGGAAGAGGCACATAAACAGGGGTCCTCTGTGAAGGTAGACGTGAAGGGTGACAGATGAATCTAAAGAAAAGAACAAGAATGACACCCAAGTTTTGTCAGCAGCTAGACTATCTCTTCCTCTCTGGATGTCCTGTCTCTGGATCTCTGGAGAGGGAGACAACTAATTACAAACTATCCAAATGACACCGCCTCCCAGTACCTGCTGTTTAGCTGGAAGTCTCCTCCCTCAGCCATCAACCTGCTATGCTGCCACAGTCGATCCCATAAGGAGCTGAACTAGTGTGGTATTTAAATGCAGGGGTTTAAACCAGGGCTGCATCAAATGATTCTTCATTAATGCTTTTGTTAATTGATGTGCCTGTAAAATGTCAGAAAATAATGAAAAATGCCCAGAGCCCAAGAAGAAGTCTTCAAATGTCTTGTTGTGTCCGACATTCAAAAAGGATCTTCATAAATGACAAAGAAAAGTATAAAATTCTTACATTTGAGAAGCTAAAAACAGTAAATGCAATTATCAAAATAGTTGCAAATAATGTTCTGTTTTTTAACTAATTGACTAATGAATCAATTAGTTCAGCTCTAGTTTGTGCTCTTACCTCATCACTGAAACATCTTTGGTTTAATTCATGATCTTCGTATTCTGGCGTATTCTTGGTTCTTGCTATTGTGAGTTATTCCAATCTGGGGCGGACACTTAAATAGAGCGCTTGCTATCCTGAAACAAAGACACGTTGCAAACAAAAGTACATCAGCTTTAGATCCCGAGGGTTCATATTCTGCTGTGTCTTCTTGCCAACACATGTAAAAGGCTTTATCCCTTATCTGACGAAAGTTTGCCGTAGGCAGTGGTGGAAGAAGTACTTTTTTCTAAACTTTAAGTAAAAGTGGAAATACTACTAGTGGAAAATATAATATAATATAAATATTTTCTACTGGCTTTTAGTACTTTAATCCAGAACAATACATCATATTTTATAAACTGATATGTTTCAGATGTGTGAACTAAATTTGTAAAGTGACTGTTGCTCTCAAATAAAAGTAAGGAAGTAAAAAGTAGAATATTTGCCTCCAAATTGTAGTGAAGTAGAAGTACAAAGTATCATCAAATGTAAATACTCAAGTAAATGTACTTCGGAATTGTGCTTGCACCTTCCACCACTAGGCATAGATAGTTCAAATTCAAATTTCTTAATCAAAATGAAAAGTAAAGTATGACAAGTTGAGCATCAGACAAGTCTGCACACGTTTGCAGGGGTAGCCAACGCGGTGCCCGCGGGCGCTTGGTCGCCCGCAGGGACCACGTGAGTCGCCCGCAGAGCATTAGTCACCATGGAGCTCCGTCTAAAATGTGTATTTAATTGTTTCGCTGTTTAAAAAAAAAATCAATAACACTTGAATTATTCTTTATTTTAAAATGACAATATTGAATATAGAATTTAAAAAACAAAAATGTTTTATGTATATATGAACTCTGACCCTGTAGGGATGCAAGCTAAATCACCAATTCCCTTTTCGCTGAGACAAGCTAGCGGGAGCAGCTACGGTGGGGCGCGAGGTGCGTTTTTTACGCTAAACATGGCAGAAAAGCGAAATATAACGAACTATTTTCACAATGATTGGGAAGAAGAATCATTTTTTACAACAGTGAAAGGAAAGTGTGTACGTCTCATTTGCGGCACATTGTGGAGACACTTCGGTACATGTCACAAAGCTACCATGCTAACTACCATGCTAACTACCATGCTAACTAACTAACTCCCACCTGCAGCACTGCGGGCAGAACAAGCCGGGAGTTAAAGCAGCTTTGGGCAGCAGCATCTCTTCTCACGAGGCCGGTGAACAAGTCACACAAAGCATCGGAAGCTTCATTTATTTAATTCATTTATTCAGCACATTTTTAATAAAGAACAAGAAAGCCTTTTCGGACGGAGAGGTCTTGAAAGGTGCAATGATGTTATTGAAAACAGTGTTCAAAGACGAGAAGAAAGGTTCTGATGTGACCTCCTCTCTCTGATGTTACAAAGTTCGTGTTTGTGCAAACAGGATATGATCTGATGATGTGACAGTTAATGATTTCCTGTTTTTTTTTTTTACAGAAGTGATAAAATAAAATAGAACTGGTGTGATTTTGAACAAAATGCTACAAATGTGCTGATTCATACAAAACTGTCAATAAAGATAATTTCAAAAATGTCAGAGATGTGATAACTCTGACTTTCAAATGTTGAAATAGATTGAGAACGTAAATAAATAGTGTTGCATGTTTAAATATATCTGTTTCCTACCATGGTAAATCATTGTTAATAATTATTGTGACGAATAATTAACATTAATATGTGATCAGACAGTCTCTTCACATATATGAATAGTTATTATTATTATTATTATTATTATTAATGATGAAGTAGCTCTCAGTATCAAAAAGGTTGGTGACCCCTGGGTTAAGGTGCATACGGTTTTGGGTGGGGACACATCATGTAATCAGAGAGCAAAAAAAATAACTTCAGCATCCGCTACTGTTGAAATTATATCATCTTCGCCGTTTGCATGTGAAGCTGGTGCTACGCCAGGTTCTGTGGCCAGCAGTGTTATCAGTAAACACTTTGCTATCTTTGATATTGCAGCAGTATTGTAAGCTGTAATATTTGCAGCACTGACAGAACTACCTGTCAAAGATCCTTCAATGATGGGGTGGAAGTGTGAAACCTGAAATTATATTGTTTGTGGTTTCACAGCAGCTGGCAGTGTTGCCTCGCTGCCATCTTTTAGAACTAATTACATCTTGCGATTTCAATTCCTCCTGTTATAAAACATATGTTTCAGTTTTGTGTTACAGTTCTCTCCCTGCTCTCTGTTGCCACTCTTGACTAAAGTTTTTACAGACAACTCTCTTTTCCTCTCATTAACTAGACCTCGTAAATACAATTTTTAAAAATGTAATAATTAAAACTGCCACATTTCATATAGATAAATGTTTATCTTGTAGAATAATGGTTTTGTATTGTCCTGCTGTTTTAGAATGTAGGATTTAAAATAAAGATATGATTTTTCAGCTATGTTGACTGCTAAAAGTAATATTGGTCCTGTTATATGTGTAATAATAATATAGTAATAAATGTGCAAAGAATATACATATATAAATGACCGAATAAATAAATACACTATATTAGGTTTTTGTGTATGTATTCTTTCCTTCTCTACTTATTTATTTTTGTATTCATCTGCTTATTTTTATTTTATTGATGTATTATACTGTAAAATATCTTTTAATAATAATATGTGTGTTTTCAATAGGCCTGTTTAGGTTAGTTCAAAGCCGGGAAACAGATTGCTCCTTAGCAATTAGTTTACACCCTGCAATGTACTCTATGTAGTTACCAACATCGGTTGCGAAGTGCGACCGGATTCAGCATTGCAGAAATATTTTCTCAATTTTGATGTTACAACATTCACTGACTCTTAATGTTCTTTGGAGACATCAGGAAGTACTACCTTTGCCTTCCTCAACGCTAGTTGGAGATAAAGCATGAAGGTGTGCCGGAGTCCCTCTAGTGATCACAATGATGAACTGCAACCTTGTAACACTTCTGTAAATAAAATGTTCAAAATAAAGTACAAACAATCATGACTAAACAGAAAGGATCATCAAATGATAATATCCTATGCATTGTTCTGTGGTGCTTAAAATCTACAGCTTCACATGTTTTAAATACAGCTATCAAAACATATTACAGTAGGTTTACTCCAAAAAAGGACAAAAGCATAGATAATTATCATTTTCAACTGTCTTTTTGTTTTCATTATACTATTTAAAAAAATTAAAAATATATATTCTGTGTCGTACATAACAGTATACACTGTGGCACACTGTACTTCATCAGAATAATAACTTTATTAATCCCCGGGTGGGAATTTCATTTCATTATCAGACTATATGATTATTTTCAAGCCTATGAAGCACATTTGAAAGTTTCATATCAATGTAATTTAATGTGTGTAAATTGTCTGGGTTATATTAATTTATTTGTAAACTCGTTGATTACGCTGAGTGACCCGGATCACTTTTGCTAGGAACTATTTGGAGAGACAAGTGTGCACCACGGACATTTCAGTGTGTGACACACATGGACAGAACCATGTGCAAGGCGTCGCGTTTAACTTCGGAGTTGAAATTGTTGTAGATTATATTGTACGGTCGCAATGAACGTACTTTTTCTTGTTAGCATAATTATATTGTAGCAACAACTAATGTTATTAATGTTGACTAAATTCACCTGCTCTTAATCTCGTTGAATAATGGGGAAATCAAAGGTAAGTAACGGCCTGTTGTAGCAAGTTAGCCTTATTGAAGATTGTTAGCGTGGCTTTTATTCAAGAGGTTATCTAATCATTCAACATGTACACGACATTAAATGAGACAGCTATAGTACTATAGCACTTGGTGGTGAATGTATGGTAACTTTAGCTGTTGATCCTGTATGTTAGCTTGTATTTCTAGCTAAATTAGTTTTGCGCTGTAATCGTAATTCTTAGAAAAATTACGCAGTAATCTGTTTTATGTAATTCAAAATAAATGCCATGATAATTAATTAATGGATATTGTGCTTTCAGACCAAGAACCAGAAGAAATCCCGAGCAACTGCTAACCATGTGGCCGAGGAGATTTACGGAGCCATTCCCCACTCCTTCGTGTTTCATCGGGGACAGATTGGGAAAAACGTGGGTCAGCTCATCGAGGACGTGCGGAGAGTCATGGAGCCATACACTGCAGAGTCTCTGAAGGTCTGTCAAACTATAAAACTGTAAAACTAAAACCATTAGCAGCTGTATTTAGCTCAGATGTGACTGGACACACTGCTGGATGAGGCCATGTGCTGTGTGAACTCCTTTGGTTTGCTTTAAATGGCATCACACGTGTACATTTAAGTGTGGGTTTTCTTTGAACTTAGTCAATTTGAGTTTTTCCTGGGCCATTTTAACATATATCTTTTCATATCCACTATACCTGACCGATTTGTGCTTCTTCTTTTCATGTACCAGGTTAGGAAAAAGAACGTGCTAAAAGATTTTGTGGCCATCGCAGGACCACTGGGAGTGACGCACTTCATGATCTTTAGCAAAACTCCCACCTGTATCAACATGGTAAGATCACATCTCTTCATAAGCAAACTGCTCTTGAGTACTGGATGACCTTCCAGTTTTGCCTTGATAAGTCCGTACCCACTGTCCAACCATTTCTTGCTCTTTCAGAGACTTGCTCGACTTCCGAAAGGTCCCATGCTTCACTTCAGGGTGCTCAAGGTAAATATATGAGCTCATGATTAAAACACGAGTACAGTAGATTGATGGGCTCAAATGATGACTCTTTAAAAATTGATTGTTTGTGATGTTTTCAAAGTAAACGCACTGATGTGCCCAAACTGCCAGTCATTTTTTAACTCTTACATTTTTTTCCTAAGCTTATAAGAGCTCCTTTGAACTTTGTTTTTTCAGTATTCTCTTGTCAAAGATGTGGTTTCATCTCTGAAGAAGCACAGGATGCACGAGCAGCAGTTCACACATCATCCGCTCTTAATCCTCAATAACTTTGGATCTGATGGCATGCATGTCAAACTCATGTCCACCATGTTTCAGAACATGTTTCCGTCCATCAATGTGCACAAGGTATGTTTCTTCTTGCAAAAACATCGCTTTGTTGTGGTTGACTCAAGATTTAAAGCCCTGTTGGTATGATGATCGTATAGTCTTCTGAGATTTCCTTTGAAGATGCATTAAAAGTAAACGCTTTCTGATTGCTAAATCTTTGAGTCATTCAGCATTGGAAATGTTTGGCCCTGACTTTTTGCAACAAAAAAAAACAAGAGTATTGTTGTTTTCCAGGTGAGCCTCAACAATATCAAGAGGTGTGTGCTGCTGAATTACAACCCAGAGACCCAGGAAATAGAGTTTCGTCATTAGTAAGTACTCTTTTGTTTTCTCAGTTGGCAAAGAGCTTGACCGCTGCATACCTGTACGTGGGTCTAGCTGCTCTTTGTTGACAGAACAGATGTTAGGCTCGGATGATGACAGATTGTGATTTGACTGTTCAGTGATGTATATTCAAAGTAAACGCACTGATGGGCCACCACACAGTAACCAGCTTTCTTTTATGTATTAATTGTCCCACTGACCCACATGATCATGTTTCCAACCTGCAGTAGCTTGAAGGTCGTCCCTGTGGGCATGAGCCGTGGAGTCAAGAAGCTGATGCAGGAGAGGTTCCCCAACATGAGCAAGTTTGAGGATATCAGTGAGCTGATGATGAAGTAAGATTTTTGTGAATTTACATTTTTATTCCTGAGGGCAAAGAGTGCTTAGCTTGATGGCGACCTGTAGCTGTTGTTCTAAAACAGATTGAAGTTGTACTTCTGCCCATTGAATTTAGTTTTGCTTTAATCTGTCTAACTCCTACAATTCTCAGGGGGGCAAACCTTTCAGAAAGTGAGGCAGAGCAAGACGGGGACCACAACATAACTGAACTACCACAGATCTACTCTGGCCGAGGCAACATGGCGTCCCAGCAAAGTGCTGTCCGTCTGACCGAGGTGAGTCTGCTGAAGAGAGTAAAGCTGCTAACATCAATATGCTGCTGCTGCTTGGATGTCGCCTAAATTGTTGCACTGGGTTGTCCTCAGATTGGTCCTCGCATGACTCTGCAGCTAGGCGAAGATAGAAGAAGGCATGGGAGATGGGAATGTCCTCTATCACACCATGAGTGAGTGCACTCCTGTTCATTTATCTTGCTGCTTGATGTATTCTGGTGTACATGATGACAAAATCATTATGAGTTCTATGATTTCTCTAAAAGTAAACGCTTACTGATGCACCTAAAGATTACAGAGTATTATGTAAACCTGGTATTAATTGTCTTCTAATTTGAAGTGGTTATGTACTTTGTTTGCAAGTCTCCAAGACGGAAGAGGAAATACAGGAGATCCTGAACAGGAAGGAGGCCCAGCTTAAAGAGAAGGCGCGTCGCCGGAAAAAGCAGGAGCACGATGTTGCTCAGAAGGCAGAGATGCGAGAAGACAACAAGTAATTAACATTTTTTTAGATGTATAAAATGTGTCCCTTCTGCCGTATCAACTAGTTTTAAGTGTTAAATGGATTTGTTTCCCGTCTAAGGAAAAAGAGCCTGGCAGGCATCAAGAGGAAACGCGCTGAAGAGGAGGCCGAAGTGGACAGTGAGGTGGAGGATCCTGGGAGGCAGGACGATCGGCCAGCTCCTGTTGAATCTGATGATGAGGTGGAGTACTACAGGCAGGCAGTAGGACAGGAGCCGGATGAAGGTGAATATAACTAGTCCTTTAAACCACTTGGCTTTTGAGTCTTGTTTTTAATTCATTTATTGACCAAGACTTTTTTCTGTGCAGACATGTTCCCCAGTAACAAGAAGTATGGCTCAGAGAGGACGCAAGCACCTGCCAAGAAGTGGAAAAAGTCACCCGGTAAACCGTTCAGAAAAGACAGAGATTCTACATCTCCCGGTAAACCGTTCAGAAAAGACAGAGGTTCTACATCTCCCGGTAAACCGTTCAGAAAAGACAGAGATTCTAAATCTCCCAGGAGAAACGGTCCAGGAGGATATCAAAGAGACGGGAAAGGATGGAAGAATGACGGGGAGAAACCATTTGGAAGGAAAATGAAGCCTGGAGGTAAGGCCTTCGGAGGAAAGGCCTTCGGAGCAAAGAAACCTGGCGATAGGGAGAAGAAATTTGGTGGGAAGAAGAACTTTGAGGGAAACAAAACATTTGGTGGAAACAAAGACAAATCATTCAAGTCTAAAGGTCCAAAAGGCACCGCCTTCAAGAAGAAGGGCGCAGGAGCAAAGCAAGGCTTTAAACAGAGGAAGGGAAAAGGCTGATTCTCTTCCTCTTCTTTCTGGACATTGAATGTTTTGTTATGACCACCAGGTGGCGCTGACTGATGGTTGTCACACTTGTTTATTGCTGAAAATCAGCAGGACAGAAGAGAGAAGTGCTATATTTTCCACACTATATGAATCGAAATTGTACTTGTTCAATAAAGTGTTAAGTGTTTTTCATTTCTGTAACTCGTCTATTTGTAATTTAACAGGAACACACACATTCCTGACGTTTTGTTTTTTCTAATTAAACTGAAGTTCATTGTAGAAACACGTTTGAGAATGTTAATGTGCTCAGTCGGCGTGATTAGCACTGCACAATTGATTTAGTTGGGACAATGGCATTTAATTTAACTTGCTGATGCTCCTGAGCTGTTCCACCATGTCTTCAAGGAAGGATTGATTGTAAGTAGCTCCAAGTATGATGTCGGATTATGTATTGGGTGACTGTATTGAAAAATGCAAATACTCCAGGTGTCGATCTTTTTGTAATTGCTCTGGTGTAGTTAGTTTCTACGGGGATCATTCATGCATTAAATGCCACGGGCATATTAAGCAGTTTGTGTTTTGTCTGCATGCAAAATGTCAGTTTGACCAAAATCAAAGTCTATAATCAAACCCCGAAATGTGATCTGACCTGTAACTTTATTTTGCACAAATTTTGAGTAAACGTTCTAGTATTTACAGAACAAATGCATGTACGGGTTAGTATTCAATCAGGATGTCAGACAGAAAGATCTGCTACGTTTTGGGGAAATGGCCAAAAGCCGGAAGCATAAAATGTGGTTGAGGAACAGATGAGATTAAAGTTAGAACATCTCAAACTGCATGAGATACAACCGTGACACTCGTGCAAATGTTTGTGGTTTTTGACTGTCGGTTTTTCTGCCAATACTTTTTTTGAGAGCTCAATTTTAACTTTCTCTTCTTCAAAGGAGACCTGACCAAGACGGGCTGCAGCACAAATAATGAAACTGTTACAAACACACACAAAGGGAGACTTGTAGTAAAACATTTGACTTCTAGTGTTTCAACCAATATTGTGACTTTTGACGGTTTTGCAAGTAGAACTCAGAAAGAAGTTAGCTACCTAAAAGTTACATTAAATATCCTAATAGTTGGAGATTGTTTCGTAAAGACGTCAAACTTAATTGTTACAATTGCCCCTCGTCTTTCCATGGTTTCTCTCTAGGAGTGCTGTTTCACAGGTTTGTATTACATAGTGAATTGATTTTCAAGAGTACGTTTGAATATCAGTGACTGAAAGAACGTAATAATAATAATATTAATAAGCTTCAGGCGAATCAAATCAAATGTATTGATATAGCCCAGTATCACAAATGACTCATTAGTCTCGGTGGGCTTTACTGTCCTCAGACCCTCGCAGCTCCAGAAGTCTTGATATGATGTGTAAAATATGAACCTGCTTGATAAAGAAGCACTTAATTACTTCTCTGACTAACATTAAAACTGCAGGCTATTTATGGCCAATTTGTTTTGCATATGCATGTCAGGAGTGTCATCATAGTTTTGCTTCAAATTGCGTAATGACTCAGACAGAGGGGGAGAGGAAGTGGCCTTAAGGTTTGTACTATCCCTCATGTCTCGCTCACATTTCTTGTCTAAGATCATAATGGTTTCAGGCTTTATCTCGCTTCTACACAGGAAATGATTTCTCAGGTTGTAACTCACTTCGCAGCACAGTGCACGCTAAAAACCGGCTTTCGGTAAGTGGAAGTTAACGTTTACATATCTGCTCTTCCTAGTATCACATCAAGTCTGTTTAAATGTAACATTTTCTAACTTTTAATACTGTAAACTGCATTGGTTGTTCTATGTGAATAGGTTTCCTAACTACAGAATGCAAATATGAAGTTAATATGACTTTTATTACAATGAGTTAACATACTTTAATTTACAGATATTGGATGGTACCAACTGTGTGAAAGAAGCTTGATAGCAAAATAACCGTCAGCTGAAATCAAGATGGAGCAAAACTTAATTAACTATGACAAGTTTCAAATAGCCCTGCTGCCCTCAATGTACGGGGTTGAGTTCGTGGTGGCCCTGACAGGAAACCTGTTTGCCCTGTGGCTGCTGGTGGTCCGAGAGAGAAGGAACTGGCACACTGGAGTTGTGCTGTCGTGTAACCTGGTGATCAGTGACCTGCTGTATGTCTTGACCTTGCCTTTGCTGATAGTCTACTACGCCCTGGAAAAACACTGGGTGTTTAGTAATGCTGTGTGTAAAATCGAGAGGTTTCTTTTCACCTGCAACCTGTATGTGAGCATCTTCTTCATCATGGCGATAAGTGTGAACCGATGCGTGGCCCTCGTGTGTCCCTTCTTCAGCCGATCCTATGTAGAGCCTTTCCACGCAAAAGCCATCAGCGTCATCATCTGGATCGTTGTAGGAGTCTTTTCCTTCCCTGCGTTGACATTTTCCTCAGTCTGCCATAATGCATACAATAACAATACACAGTGTGTGTCCTACTGTAACAAAGAGAAGATGGATGCAAGCCCTCACTTCAATTACACGATCTTCCTTTCTGTGTTTGGGTGTCTTGTTCCCTTCATTGTTACTGTCACTTCCTACTGTTTGGTGATATCGGTGGTGTGGAAAAATGTCAGTATAACCAAACTGGAGAAACGCAAAGTAGGCCTGTTGATCACAGCTGTGATTGTGCTGTATGCCATTTCCTTTGTGCCTTACCATGTCTTCCAGCTCTATCACTTCTATCAGAAAAGCCATAAGTTCAACCCTTCTGGTGGTTGGGTCTACAAAACGTATCAGCTGACCAAGGGACTGGCAACTCTGAACATGTGTCTCCATCCAATCCTTTACATGGCTTTGTTTGACAGTATAAGAGTAGTTTGTTGTGGGAAGAGCCCAGACGACGACAGCCTGGAGATGAGGAGGAAGTAGAGCTGATGTTTGACAGATTTTCTGTGTTTTATCAGTTTATATAATTTCATGCTGTAATAATATATCTTGACTTGGTATTGCTGAAAGTTATTGTTCTACTAACTTTGAAACACAACCATCTGTAATAAAGATTTATTTGTTGCTCTGACGTGCCTGTTTTTATTTAAAGAATTTGATTCATCCTTCTGATTAACTTTTTAACCAGTCCGCCTGATATCAGGATGGAAATATCCGCTGAGCAAGTTCTGATTATGATCTCAACTCCACCCCAACATTGTTGTCAGCAGTTGGCCTCATTGCAGAGGAATAGACAAACTGCTCACTCTTACATGATTGAACAGTGACATTTTTAATTTAAAAAAAGATACAGTTTTCATTATGAGTAAGTGGTTTTCCAGATTTTAAATGAAGCAATGTTGACTTATGATATCCTAATCAAAGATTGTGTGCGGACATGAGCAATTCTCATTTTTTTAAAGATTTAAATGAAAGATGAATGTTGAAAGTATTCAGCTATCCACAACAACAAAAACATAAATTACTGAAAGACAAGAAAATAAAACAACTGTGTGCAGCTAAAATAGTCTTTATCTCCCTGAAAAGTACATTTATTTTTTATTATTTTTACCCCCCCCCCCCCCCCCTGTCACTTTTCCTCTCTATCGTCCTTACAAACATCTTTACAATGTCGAACATTTTAATCTTTAATTTCACCTTGCCACCAGTACTATTTAGTTTGATATCAATGGTAAAAACAGAATAGACGACTCTTATTGTGAAACTTCAAGTTAAACAAACGTGGTACTTTTATTGCGAAGTGAAATTACCGGAAGTGTGTACATTGGCGACTCGACTCGGCTCGCGCTCCTCCGATCTTTACGGTCCCGAAGCTAAGCTAGCTAAAAGGATGCCGTCGATTGAATACGACGAGTGAGTTTTGTTGTAAACATTTAATACTTTCTGCTTATGATAGAGGTATTTTATCCTTCTAATATTGCTCATAAATCTTCCCCTTCCAGCTCCAAGCCCAGCTGGGCAGACCAAGTCGAGGAGGAAGTAGATGAAGGTAAAGAGCTAACGTTTGTTAGCGTAGTTAGCTAATGCTAGCACATCTCTTGTAGTCTGGTGTCCGGAGGAGGAGGCCGGCAAGGCGGCTTCCACTTACACGTGGTTGTCGGGCGTTATACTGGAGATACATATACTTACCTGTGTTTTGTTTGGATATCTAATGTGCAAACGGCTTGGTAATACGTGTGTCTCACTGACATAAAGTAACGATTTATTGATTAAATATGTGGCTAGTCGACATATGCTGTGGACAGTGGCGTAGGCAGTGTCATTCACTGGTGACGGTAAGATAGCTAAAAGTTAGCAAGCTAGCTACGTTACTTCCTTTAGTTGGACGTAAAAGTAATCGGTGGCTAACTATGAAATAAGTCAGAAATTGAATATGTCTTTACAAATGTACACATTTTCATTTGGGTGTTAAGTGAAGCCATGTATGAATTCAGAACTGGAGATGTGATCAAGAGATGTTGACAGCATAGGATAGTGATATGTATCAGACCAACACAACCAAAAGCCTCTAACAAGGGGGCAAGAAAAGGTATGTTCCGCTCTGACTTGTCTGCATTTTCATTTTCAGGCACACTACCACCTCCCAAGGAAACCCTCAAAGGAAATATAAAAACTATCACGGAATATAAAATAGATGATGATGGAAAGAAGTTCAAGGTAAGTTGAGCTTTACAAAAGTGTATGTTGAATCTGTCAAGATTGTTGACAGTGCTGCTTTGTATATGGCTGCATTTCATGGAGGCAGCTCTTTCACAGGCTTAGAAATGATCTTGCATATTTAGTGTATTATAACCTTTGCTTTAAGATCAACATTATGGTACAGGGGCCATTCATGTGTTCATCTTTCAAACGTGGACTGTAGTAGTAGTAGTAGTAGTAGTAGTAGTAGTCCTTTTTTTGGTCACTCGGCTTGTAAAACTGCAGAAGCAACACAGGTCATTCATTGGTATGTATATCATAGGTTCTCTGCTACTCTTGAACTTAATTGTCCTTGACAACTTTAATGCTAAGAAAGGTCGCGGCACCAACACTCACTAGATCTTTGACTAAACGTGTAAGCTTCATGGCAGATATGATAAATGTTCTGTACAGTGGGAACCGCTTATAGTGAACAGTTACAGAGACCAACTGCTTTTATATGAATAAAAAAAAAGCTATGGACAGAATCATTCCTATACAAATGCTGTTTAAATAATATGCTCATACTGTAGTAATCAAGTCGTCAGCAAACCATTAATTTTGGGGCTTTTCATATAGAAATAATTATGTTTTTACATTAGGCATTAATAGCCAGTTATTTGAACTCGTATAGTAACTATTTATATACATTAGGGTACTGTAATATAGTGCATTTGAATTATGCACAGTACAGTAAGTGTTGGGCATTTTGCATACGGGAAGTAAGATGTTGCTTCTGTGAAATATAAATGAGTTGTGCATTTTCTGCCTTTTTGTCCCCCAGATTGTGCGGACCTTCAAGATTGAGACGAGAAAAGCCTCAAAAGCTGTTGCCAGGAGAAAGGTTTGGTTTTAAACTGAATTTAGTTGCGTTCACTTTTGAAATGAACAAGATTTGGGGTACAGTCGGGTGTCATGTATTATATTGATCTCTCGTTTCAGAACTGGAAGAAATTTGGCAACTCTGAGTTTGATGCAGCAGGTCCTAATGTTGCCACCACCACAGTCAGTGATGATGTCTTCATGACTTTCATCTCCAGCAAAGAGGTGAGGATCCATTTTGACTTTGAGATGTTGTGCTGCTGCTCACTGATGTGTAACAGTCCACATAATACATGCAAATGCAATTTCCTCGGTTTAGCTTGTGACTGAGTACCTCATCTTAACTGTTGCAGGACTTGAACGCCCAAGACCAGGATGAGGATCCCATGAACAAACTGAAAGGACAGAAGATTGTGTCTTGCCGTATTTGCAAAGGCGACCATTGGACCACCCGCTGTCCATACAAGGACACTCTGGGCCCCATGCAGAAGGAGCTGGCTGAACAGCTTGGGCTTTCCACTGGAGACAAGGACAAGCCTGCCGGCTCTGGTACCACCCACACTCTATTCACATCATCAGATTTTGATTTGTTTTTCGTAAACCACTCTTAGACTTGTTGGATGGCCGTTTCTAAAGATAAGACTGACGTGGCCTGCTTTTCTTCTTTCAACAGCGGAGCCAGAGCCTGCACAGCCTGCGCAGAGTAAGACTGGGAAGTATGTGCCGCCTAGCCTGAGGGATGGAAGCACGCGAAGAGGGGAGTCCATGCAGCCCAACCGGAGAGGTGGATGTAAGTTAAACACCCCTTTCTATTCTATTTTTTATTACACTTCAGTCGTTCAGCAGCAAGAGCGTTGCCCAATATTAACAGTGTATTTTTGCACCCGACAGCTGATGACAATGCCACTATTCGTGTGACCAATCTGTCTGAGGACACCCGCGAGACAGATTTGCAGGAGCTCTTCAGACCCTTTGGCTCCATCTCGAGGATCTATCTGGCCAAGGACAAGAATACTGGACAGTCTAAGGTCAGTGCTCAAATGAACAATACAAAGACCTCCAGATTTAATGTTTATTTAAGGTATTTAAAAAAAATCAAAGGAAAGAAGGAATTATTAAATATGGTGTTTCAGTTTATAGATTGTAACATTTGTAATTCTTACACAAGTGTAGTAAGCTGTAGATAACTGACTGTAAATGTTTTTTCCATTAGACAATGACAATTCTGAACCTCTTTTATATTGAAAATACTACTTCAAAGAGCCTTTAATGTATATAGCTTTGTCAAATGTTATACTTATGTTTGTGCATAATTGTATGGCCTTAACATTGTACAATAATTAAATACAAATGGCCAGAAACTCAACAAGGTGACAGTTGTACCATCCATTAACACTTACCGTGTTGCCTGCAGGGATTTGCCTTCATCAGTTTCCACCGCCGGGAGGATGCAGCGAGAGCCATCGCAGGCGTTTCAGGATTTGGATATGATCATCTTATTCTCAATGTTGAATGGGCCAAGTAAGTAATTATCAGTTTTGTCAATTAAGTGTTAGTGTGTTTATTCTTGCTGACACCCTCATTTAATTCTCTGCAGACCTTCGAACAACTGAGGAATCCATCAGAAAATATTTGAGGACACCAGATTTTATTGTAGTAGTAAAACACGGCTGTTACCTAAATTAAAAAAAAAATCACAATCTCACTGTTATTGTATTCTTTTACATTTCTGGGCTGCTTTTATTCTGACTGAACCGCCACTTCTTAAAACTACCAACGGATCAAAAGCAGTGAAGGGCTCACTAAATTCTGATTACTCAAATGTGTACAAATGCTTCTTTGCCTGCATTGTGCATGTACTTACACCTCAGTACAACTACTTTATAAATCTGTATAATGGAGATTCAGAAACATGTTTTGCTCAGTGAAAATCTCACTGTAGAAAAGGTATGAGTTGCAACTGATAAGCAGCCTAATGAATATGTAGTCACGACGTTATGTAAAACTTTAGGTGTGAACACTTGGGTCTTCAAGTCGAGCTAGATGGTCAACAGGTCACAAGTGAAAGCTGGGAATATGAATAAATTGTTGCCATAAATCTCTAAACTCTAGAGTGAAGGGTCAAACCACATTAAGATAGTAAGACCTGGAGAAACAAATCCATGCAATGATTACAGACTAGTTGTAAAGATGCCATTTCATTGTAGAGGGACCATTTACAATGAAATGGCTATGGGACTAACGTCTCATGAAAACAACTGGAGTGTTATTTAGCCTCCTTCCCGATATGCTAGCATGACATCAGCATCTCAACTCTTAGCTTTAAAAATGACAGTAGGAGTACGGGTCTCAGGGTACTGCTCAGTCTTGATTTCATAAGAGCTTTATTTGAAATATTACACATATAAAAACTACATACAAGTTATCCCACATGAGGTGAACATTTCAACATGATGATTAAAAGCACAGTTAAAAACAAACATGGAATGGCACTGCACAGAATGTCCATAGCAGCCACTTAGTGACACAGTTGAAGCTTATTTAAAAGAAACGATTGCCCGACGTTGGGCATTTGTGGAACAGATTCTTTCTTGGAAGTGAACCAGGGACTAATCAGTGACCTCCATCTTTTCTTGCTTGACGGTCTCTGTGGAGGGGGAAAAGGGTATAATGATTTCTGCATGGTCAATCAGGAAAAGTAGAAATCAGAAAGATGAGTCACCTGATTCTTGTTCTTCCTTCAATCGCTGCATGACACACTTCTTAAGCTCCAGGCCGATGGCCCTGGAGAGGGGAGGAGGCACTGCATTTCCAACCTGGTAGAAACAAGAATCAATTACATATTGTGACAATTTAGTTACTTTAAATGTTTTTGTGCCACTTAATGAATAAAGTCTGCCTTTAGTCTACACAAACTCCTGAGGGAAAATGAAGTTGGGTGATAACGCTTTGTGGTTTCTCCTTTCATATTACATTTGATAAATTGTTATAAAATCTCAGTTAGTGCCACTTAAGAAAAAACAGGACAGATTAATATTTTCCGCTCTTTTAACCAGCCAACAAAACAACAACGCTGTCAGTGTTATTTGGAACCAAAGGATAAAACAAGACGCACCCCCACTGCTTGCTTTTCAAGTAAGCTTTAAATGAAGGCAGGATTTTACCTGTCTGTGTTTGTCCAGGATGTTTCCAAAGAAGCGGTAGGTGTCAGGGAATCCCTGAGAGCGTGCACACTCTCTCACACTGACAACTCTGTGCTGCTCAGGATGCAGAACACGGCCCTGATGGGTGAAGATTCAAAGGCAGGAAACCAGTTACAGGCCTTGAAAAGGCACCGAATGTATTGATGTCTAGTGGTATAAAACATCAAACCCAATTTCTAAAAGGTTGATGTACCTGCTTGCCCATGGGTTCAGGGTTGGTGACAGTTGTGCTGAAGAAGCCGTCCCACTCCAATCTGCCGTAGAGTCCGGCCCAGTGATTGTGGCGGTTCCCAGTGTGGGGCAGACACCAGGGGACCAGGGTGTTAAACTGCCTGTCTGCAGGGTCGCAGGGGTTCCCTAAAACCACAATGATAATCAGAGATGCCTCCACACTGGAAATGTAATCATTGTTTAAGTAGAAAACTAGACCTACATACCTGCTGAACAAGTGCAAACCCCTCTGAGTGCACCGGTGCCGCTGCGTCCATTCTTTTTATCAGCGTGTGAGAAACGCAGTTTCTTTGTCATGGTGCCATCTCTCAGCCGAACCTCGATGTTGGGCAGATCCCTCCAGTCGGAGCCTGGAGCCAAGGGGATGCGACGCATCCGACCTTCAACCAGAGCGCTCATGTCCTGAGGACAAAAATCTTTTGTTATAAAACAGCTTTTTACCATCATTTACAGAAGTAGTGATCCCGTTACAATCCTACATTAACAGCCAGTACATCGAAAACACGTTAATATTGATATAAAATGCAAGAGTGAGACCGCTCACCTTGCAGATATGATCTCTGAGGATTGGCTGATACTGTGTGCCTCTGATCTGCCTCTGGAACCAAGACTGAGGCTCTCCGTTGTAGGAAATCTCCAATGAAGCGGCACCATTGCGAATCTCTGGCAGGTCGGACATGGTGTCTCGGACAGTGATGGTCCTGTAGATTCCACCATTACCTCTGTTGAAGACAGAAAATTAAATCTAGTGTACAGTCACACTGAGGCATTGCTCTGATCCATTCAAAGAGCTGTACACGTTTGTGATCTATAAATGATCAATAGGGGTTTACATTACCGTGTGACATTGCTGACGTATTTCTTTTCGTCCACCGCCACGCTCAGAGAGCAAGCTCTGGGCGCAAAAACATGCAGAGGCTCAGGATAGCGAGGCAGCTTCTCTCCAGGAGCAGCAGCCAGGATGATTGCTCTGCGGCGGGTCTGGGCAACACCGTACTGACCAGCCTGATGAGGGCAGCATTGAGCAGGTTAGTGGTCAAGCTAAACTGACTTCAGTCATAAAAACATTGCCATTAGAGAGAGAGAGAGAGACACAGAGAGAGAGACAGAGACAGAGACAGAGAGAGAGAGAGAGAGACAGAGAGACACACACACACACAGAGACAGAGAGAGACACACACACAGATGAGATGAGTAGAGACATAGACAGAGACAGAGATGACACACACACACACACAGAGATATACACACACACACACACCACACACATAGAGAGATAGATATATATATGATATAGATATATATATACACACATAGATATATACACACACACACATATACATATATATACACACACACACATCTACATATATATACACACACATATATATGTATATATTATCTGTATATGTGTGTGTGTATACTATATATGTATATGTGTGTGTGTGTATATATATGTATATGTGTGTGTGTATATATATAGTATATATATATATATATATATATATATATATAATATATATATATATATATATATATATATATATATATATATATTATATATATATATTATATATATATATATACACACATCATCTTTTCCCAAAATAATCTGGGGGGATAAAATACAAACTCAGACAAAGGGTTGCATTAGTTTGTTGTATAGGGGTCAAAAGTTTGATTGTATGATCTAAATAACTAGAAGTACAGCTTGCAGTCATGTTGCAGTTTACATCCATGTCTGTACGTAATGTCATCATTTTATCCCGATAGACGTTGGTGTAAAATTGTCATAAGACTTCTTGAGTTAGACACGTTTTGTGGGGTTATGGTGACGTTAATCTAAAAGGATGAACAGATCATAATTTGGTGGTCAAAGTGGAAGTTTGTGCCAAATTTGAAGAACTTCTCCAAATGTGAGCTCCCTTTGAGATGAGCTTTACCAGGAGAGTTTCACATGAAGAGGTTAATGACTTCCCCACAGAAGCCAAGAGGTAGATGCACATTTTGCCCACTACATAAAGCCCAGAATGGAAAGCCCACCACTATAGTCAGACCCACCTGAAGGACACCAAAAGTACACTGGTAGCCCATGCGCACAAGACAGCGTAGAGTCAGCTTCAGAACCATGGAGCTTTTAAATGAGACGAAGTTCCTCACATTCTCAAGCAGGAAGAACTTGGGTCTGTAGTAGTCACAGTAGCTGCAAGAGGAAAACTTATTTTAAATGTGCACTTACCAACCATTTACAATAATTCTTGGAAGGTTAATGAGAATCTGATCCGACACTGACCTGAGGTAGGAGACCACGAGGGAGTTCTTGAACTTTGAATAAGTGCGAGAGTTGAAGCGGTTCATCCCACTGAACCCTTGGCAGGGAGGACCTCCACACATCATCTCCACGTCACCCTTCTGAGGCAGTTTCTGGCCAAGAGAATTAGTTTTCTCTCCAGACATGACTAACTTCAGCAAGACGTTGCAGTCCTCAGTGAACACCGTGGTGCCAGGGTTGTTGAGCCTGAAAGCCTGTGCTGCAGGCTCCCACATCTCTATGGCCCACAGAGTCTCATTCATACCTAAAAAAGGAAACCAGCAGTCATGTTTTCAGCACTACATTGAAAAGTAAAACTGCAGTTTCCCATAATTCTATGCACGTCAACACTTGAGGATCTGGGAACATAATTCACGAGTGGCACAGAACAAGCATTTACCAGCCTGGTGGAAGCCTTCAGAGAGTCCACCGCAGCCAGAGAAGACATCCAGTGTGCGATATTTGGGCACTTTAAGTGTCTGTTCATTCTGAGAGTCTTGCTGTTCCTGTGCAGCCTTTCCTTTGCCTTTACCTTGTAGAGAATAGGATATCAGTAAACTTCTAAGCAATTTTAGATCAAGGAAAATGTATATTGTGTGTCTGCATTTTCACCTTTGCCCTTGCCCTTTCCTTTGCCTTTATTGACAGCAGAGCGAACATGATTTGGTGGGTCTTCAAAGCCTTTTGATTTTGCATTATAGGCCTGCGAGAGAGGAACATGTATAAGAAAAAAACATGCACATTGTAGTGAAGATATGTTCAAGTATTAGACTTGTGTTCAATCATTTTTCAAGTCTTTCCAGTTGAGCTCAACATTTGAGACTCTTGTTGACAGTTCGCATGCAACATGTAAATGTTGTGTAGCATATACACTGAATGCACGCACTGTCGATTGTGTTTTGTGGCTTTATTTTCCTTCCTTTGCAGTGTTACGCACAACTAACATGCTAGCAGTGGGAAAGCACTTTAAAGATATCATTTTGCCAATTAACTGCACAACAATTTCCCTCGGGATAAATTAAGTCCTCTTAATTACCAAATCTGAAATGACTGCAGATACAAAGTATTAACAACTGCACCTCCAGGAAATAGAAGCGGTCAGGTCCACCGCTGGAATAGTCCTGGACAGATTCATTCAGGTCTTCTGCATACTCTACTTGACAGCGGCCGAGCACCTCAGTCATACTGACGGTCACTTCTTCATCACTCCAGTATAGCTGATTGACGTCTGTGTGGTAACTGGCTTTGACACCTTTGTGAGTGTTCTCAGGCCTGGGAGATCAGACAAGACAGTTCATTTGATCATTTGTTACAGACTAAACCCTGAATGACAGCCAATTTAAAAATGGTCATTTATTTTACCTGTAGAACTTGTAGAGTCGCAGTTTGACCTGTGAGGTGTCGGGTTTCCCGTTGCTACGTCTGTGACAGAGGATCTCCTTGATGCGACCGATGCGGAAGGGCTCTGGAGCGTCCTGGTTAGATCCCTTGATGTAGTCTGAGGACTTCCTGTAATATTCTGGATACACGTCCTCATCCACATCCTCTTTCCTATGGGAGCGCTTCACTGGACTAGCTGGCTTCACACTGACAGCAAGGAACAGACGCAGCACGTCTCATATACAGGTTCCTCATTGTACAACTTAAAGTAAATTAAACATTTTAAAATCACTTCACTCACCTGAAATTAAAACAGTCAGGACGCAGGTAGACACCGTTTCCCACCTTGAACTGATCCCCCCGAAAGCTGGCCAGAGCATACAGCGCCTTGGAGTCATAGTCTTTGTCCAGCAGGGGTTCAAATACACGAGGAGTTTCCTGTTCCTCTCTCTCTTTAACTCTAGCACAACTGCAACAGAATCTGAAAGCAAGAGAATTATCCACAACAAGGTTTAAAAAAAACACAAGACTCAAAGAAAAGATCTCAAGTGCAAATACATGCGTGACTGCTGCTTACTTGAACTTGCTGTCTTCTGATTGAGTGGTCTTGGGAGGAGTCTCAAAGCGGGCATAGTCTGTGTCATACCAGAACTGATAGAAGAAACTCTTCCCGTCGTCCTCAATCACCTTGATTTCCTTGTCCATGCCACCCTAAAAAGAAAAAAATTTAACCATGAGGAAAAAAGAAAAAAGGTACAAGGAAATACAAATGTTCCTGCTGTCACGTTAACTTGCCTCCATAAACCAGTTGTCAGAAGGGGCCTTATACATGACGTTAACTTTGCCTTGCACATAATTGAGCTGCATGTCTTCACACTCATCCACTAGGACGAGCTCCAGAGGGTCAGAAGACTCTCCCAGCACCGTGTTAGTCCCACGAAGGAACCAGTGGGCATGGAACATTTTTCCATTGTTGTCCTCCCACAGTGATGCGATCCTGAAAATTACAATGTCATTAGATTCATACAAGCCACAGTGACAAATGTCATCATAGTCTAAAAATGTCATACTTTGCCAGATACAGAGGCATGGTTGGATCCTCCGATGACACGGAGACACAGTCGCCCACTTCCAGCTCTTCATCATTCACAGAGACCTTCCTGTAGTACCGCTTCTTTCCCTCAGTCTGAAGGGGGTTGAGAGAAATACATTTTATACAAATACAAACTTCTGGGTCCTTATACATGAATAGATACTTCATAGCAAAAACCAAGGAGGGGGAAACAAACACCTGAACATTCTCTCCAATCCATGTCAGTTTGCACTGAGTCTGCTTCTTCCTCTTAGCATTAGAAACTTTTTTGGGCTTCACCGGAACATCTTCCTCTTCAACGTTCTCATCATCTTCAGCCTCCTTTACTGCGAGGTTTGGGCATCTAACAGAAGGATGTCGGAAAAAGAGGAATTAAAGACTATAGTGCACAATGTCCTTGTCATAGTGCATGAAAGCATTCTCGAGTGTCTTCATCTTTAAAAAAAAAAAAAAAGGAGTTTGCAAGGTACAGTGTTAATTACACATCGAGCAACTATAGTAGAGCCTCGGACTAAAGAACGCTAGTGAACACATTCAGAAGGTTGCCGATTTAAGACATCGATGGACTAAACGACTCAGAAGATACGCTTACCTTCTCTGCTTACAAGCCTGCCTGCTTTTGCCACTTCCCCCAAATTTGATCATGTCCTTGCAAGCTGGACACTTCCCACAATCAGGAGATTGGCAAACCTGAAGTCAAAAAGAAATGGTATGAATTTTAACTGTCCAGTATTATAGAGGACACAGCTCTCATCAGACACTGGTTACAGCCCATTGTTAAAACACTAATCCAACACTCACCTCACAGACACCACAGCGCTGTCTTTTGATCGCACCACTGTCTTTATCATTCTGCTCTATCTGATCAGAGAAGAAGGTATCAAAGATCTGGTACACCAGCGTGGTAGTGGTTGCTTTAGTCGGCCCCTTATTGTCCTTCTCGATCTTTGTTGGGTGACGAATGGCTTGTCTTCTGGCAGCTCTCCTGTCAAAAGAATAAAGTTTGTGTTCAGAGGAAGAAGTCCATTTGGCTTGGCGTAAACACCTGATGATATGTGGAGCAATGGCATTATGGAGCCACTGGCTGTCAACACACCACAGCATCAGGCCATGCAACATAAGAAACAAGCAAACAAAACCACACAGTAAAAAGATGTACAATGCAGAGTTCCCGTTAGATGCAACTGGCCTCAGCCTGCACAGAAAACACTACCACAAAGCGTTACGATTATAAGGTTTAGAGAGCGTCTTGATCTCATCTGGCAACCAATGTTATCCCTGCAAAATGTTTGGTTTGGTCTCCCTAAATGACACCGAGGCGATCCCTAGCCTACAGAAAGCCCAGGTGTAGTTTAACTTTGTTTTATATTTTGTATTACTGCAATTAAGCGAGGGCATAATCCCTTAAACCCAAGGTTAAGGGTCAGCAAATCAGAGAATACTCATTAACTAGGGAAAACATCCATACAGCATCGTTTGAGTTAATGAGTTTTAACCATCTCATTCAAATTTGCAAATGTAAAAGAATAGTGTGGATTAAGGGCAGCGAGAAAAACCCTGAACGCTGAAGTTCCAGGCTTCGACCGATTAAAAAAAGAGAAGTTTAAACTGAAACTACTTTCATAGTCTAACAATTAACTTTAATGGGCACTCAGCCAATTGGATATTTTTTATCTATAACAAAATTACATGACAATTAAAAAAGACAAAAAAAATCTTCAAAATCGTATAAAACAGATTTTTTCTTTTAAGAACAATCAGTTGGGACAAAGTCAAGATAACTTCTGGACACTGATCATGTGGCCAGAATTCAAATATGGCAGTTAAACTAAAAATTAACCACAATGTGAAGCCAAAAGATAAAACTAAATTCTAGCGCGAACTCTGGAGTTATGTTTTTCCATATAGCTTTTAAATGAGTCACACTAACACACCACCATACAAGCTAAGATGCATTCAGAAGGCCTACCTACCAGTACAGCAGCATGCTGCATTAGGAAATGTCAAAGGAATGTTAGACATTAGGGATAACAAGGAGCGAGGAGCAGAATCAAAGAAATCCTGAAGCATTTGTGTTGCAAAAGATCTTCCGCTAGAGAAACTGGGTAAAGCTGAAGAGTTGTATACAAGTCAAATGTTGCACGTGCACGGCTCATGTTTGTTTTCACTTTGACCTAAAGTAGTGCGGAAAGCTTACTTTTATGAATGGTACAGTAAAAAGGAACCAAATCATAATCTTTCAGCCGTACCTCTTCCCTAGAGTGACTCCTGCGAGCTTGATCAGGTCTCTCATGCAGGGAGTAACAATGATGGGCTGCTCATCCTGGTCGCCGGCCTCATCGTAGCTCTCCACCTGCTCCACAACAAACTGGGCGTGGCGCAGCAGTGTGTCCTCAGTGAAACAGTTGAAGTTTAGTCCTGCAGGAGGCACGGTGGTCTGAGGGCAGGAGAAACCAAAGTTGGTCGGTGTTCTGGCAGTGACGATAGCTACAGTACATTGCCTTCACCATCTCTTTGGGGTCACACCAAAGACCTGCACCCAGGGATCATGTTTTTCTGTCACCTAAGAAATGTTATTCATAGTGCCCTGATATGGCAACAAGTTTTTGTTTGAGTATTACTGTTGAGTGTAAAAGTTAATGAGAGATAGTGGACAATTTGCAGAGCCTCTGCAAATTGTCCACTCACAGGTCCGAGGCTCTAACCAGCAAATGGTCCACATTTAATTGAAACATTGAACACTGTTTATTAAATAAAATAAACTAACCAACATGCGCCTGATGTCACGTGATGACCATCCATCTATACAGATAGGCAGGCAGATTTTTCTTAATTCCCAAATGCACAACTTTGTAGGAAACAGTTGTGATTAACTAACAAAGTAGATAAGTCTTCACCTCAATCTTGTTGAGAAGGTCCTCATAACTAGCATCAGGATTCTTCTGGAGGAATTCAACCACAATCTTGCTCATATAGATCTTCTCCTGCATCACAGCAAAAATGGGTGCATACTCCTCACTGGACTGCATCAGGATGTAATCAGCAAAAGCTGGATAATTAAGATGGATAACCATTAGTACGTCATACAGCGTTACAGTTATTAAAGGTTGGGGCAGGAAACTTTGGTACCTGTAGTGAAACCAATCAAAGCTTTTTCTCCACCATCAAAACCAGTGATCCACCAGGCATTGATGGGTCCAAGCTTCTTGGCAGGAACACCACCTGAGAAAACAAACAAAAATACAGCCAGTATAAACAAGCAGATGTTAACCGGAGAGAAAAAGAAACAAGATCACGTTTCCATTCTTGAAATATGGGATTTCATACCATCCAGGCAAGGGTTGTCATCATAGATGGGTTTGACAACACAGCTGAAGTAGAGCTCAATATTCTTCTCAATCAGTCCAGAGTCAAATGGACAAAGGTGGCCTCGCTTGTCATACACACTGAAAGACATTTAATAATAAAAAAAAGTAAAAGTTATACTACAACCTACTCAGAGGCTGCAAAACAAAAGCTGGTAACCCTACATAATTAGTATGCATGTTCCTATAACACTAAAGACTAAAGGAGCATCACTTACCTGAAGTTGGTAATCTTGTGCTGTGGCAGATCATCATAGCTCTCAAATCCATCCTCATTTGAGTCAAACAGGGAGAGACGTTCATCTGTTAACATTTCTGGTTCATCCAGCTGAAGATGAAAGAGCAGACATTCTTCTGATGAATTTAAAAACTAAGAAAAACTTCAATGTCAAAACAATAATTACAAAAACACATAACTATTGAACATTTAGGTTTCTTATTTATGTTTTTAACGGCATGCAAAATGTTTAGTTCAAAATGTATTGAGGTTTTTACACAGAACACAGTAAAGGTTGAATGACTTACCGCAGTATCAGGATCGCCTTGAAAGAACTTGAGATCAGAGTCATCCAGGTATTGTTTGCAGTCTGTACATTTGGGGGGTGGTGTCTGGAAAAAACAAAATTACACATGTTGCGTTAGTCCCAAGGATTAATGCGTACAAAAAAAAGTAAGTTATGACTGAGCAGAATAATTGCAAACTACCTTTGCAGTAGAAACTGGTTTAGTAATTTCACTCGCCGATTTTCCTGGAGCAGCTCTGCATAAAGAAAAGCATTAGTATTTTTCACCTGTGTGAGGTCCGTCACCATCTTTAAGTTTTAGAGCGCAAAATACTTGCTTTTCATCCGATTCTACTTTGAGACGCTTCTCCTCCTGAACCTACAACAGATGAGTAAGGGCAGTGTTATATACACACACACACGACATTCAGAATCGCATGCAGACACATCACAAGTACATAAAAATGTTTCACCTCCTCAACATCATCTTCCTCATTCGTCACTTCATTTTGTCCATTAGTAGCTTCTACATTCAAGTCTTCAGACTTGCGCTTTTGACTGCAAGAGACATTTACTTTTTAAAAAACAGATTACTTTGACATCAAAGACTTATTTTTTTTTTTTGCACTTGTTGAAAAAAAGTATGAAGACACAATATAAAACTCATAAACGCACACTTTAGAGAACATTGACATGATGGTTGGTTGTTTTCCAGCGTTTCTCGTCACCCTGGAACTTGCAGGAGACTCTTTAAAAGAAAAAACAAGATTACGTTTTTTGAAACGCAGCCGTTGCATGACAAATATTAACGAGAATACAAACACTTACTTTTGGTGTCAGAATTTGCCTTTCTCTTCTGGCCTCCCTTCCGTTTGGAAGCAGTTGGTGACTTGACAGCCTCCTCTTCGTCCTTTACATTCATAGTTACATCTTCACTGTTCTCATCTTTTTGGGAACCATTTGTGAAGCCATTCGCCTTTCCATTCTGCTCCACCTCATCAGTATGAGAGCCATTTTCAAGATGAAGCTCTTTTCCCAGCAAGGCCTTTACTTTAGAGATGTAGACCTCCTGAGGATGGTACATGGCAATACATCACACGTCACAGAAGAAATAATGTGCAGTGAATTAGTGATGATTCTGAAATCTTTAGGAGAAACTAACCATTGAGATCTCTGATTTCTTCATCTGGTCCTCCAGACTGGTCAGCTGGTCTTGCGCATCGACATGCAGGAAGTCCTGAACCAACTTTAGTTTCTCTTTAACATGATCCTGGGATGGGATCATAATAATAATTAAAAGATTTTAAAAACAAACATTTTTAAAGACAGTGTAACATATGCAGTGTTGAAGTAAATTAGATTCATGAGGCTTGATTTTTAAGTGTGTTGACTGACACCAATGCTAAAATGTATCGTGGAACAAAACCGTAAGAAAACATTTTTAAAAAGGGTTACTTGATACTACTAGATCACTTAATCACCGCATTATTGATGTCTGTCAGCGCAGGCTCAACGTGATGAATCTAACTGATGACATCTTCATGACACTTTGTGGCGTGATGTTTGAGATATTAAATCTAAACTCATTTTATAACATGTAGGGCATCTAGAAGGCATTATCTGTGCAATTCATTTATTTTAAGTGTACAAATTCATACATAATTGAATTAGACAATATTGTAGTGTTTAGATAGTGAAACAGGCAACAGAATACTGTGAACCTACAATCTTCTCCAATTTTCTTTGGAGCCCCAAATTGAACAGTCATTAGCAAGAACAATAGTGAGCAGCTAGAGTAACACTTAAAGAACATAAAGTAACGTTAGACAGACTGAACCCACCTCGTCTGAAGATCCATCCTCGCCCAGGACCTGCAGCCTGTGCACAACGAACATGTAAAATCAAAGCTACGTCAAGTTCATTTTGAAGCACATTTACTGACATGGTTGTGGCAATAAACCCAGTGTGACAGCAAGCTAGCAGAAATATAGGTAGTAAAACTTCCTGAGTGGCGCCAAATCTCACACGCTGCTCATCCATTAAAGATGCTAATTTGCTAACGTTAACAGGAGGCTAACACTGTATGCGGCATCAGCCGCGACTGTCAATTGACAACAAGCTAACGCTAGCTGCAGCTGGTAGTAAAAGAAAAAAGGTAAAGAAGCAGCCCCGCTCATAAACAGAGAGTGCAAGTCCAGAGCAGCTAGTTACACTGGTTTCATTGTTGTTGTCGTGGCGTTTGGACACAACAACAAGCTGCATGCATGCTACATCATCAAGACATTATTAGCAATGAGGTTACAAACATTAACGTACCTTTTCCTGACATCCTCTGGCAGAGACAGGGAAGTCCTGGATGGCATGGTACACAGCTAGCTCAACGTGTGAGATAAAAACTATAAAACTGCTTTAAAATCGGTTAAAATAATGTTTAAACCCGCCGTTGGTAACTACAGCGCGTCTCCACAGTGACTGCCTCTCGCTTGCTGTCTCTTGCAATGGATGCTATAAAGCAATTCGGGCGCGCGGGCCGTCTTTTCGCGGGGAAACCAGGGTATTGTGGACTGTACCACTGCCAGGGTCTATGGGTAAAACACTTTCAATATGGGACGTAACATTTCCCTGCTGAATGCATCGTTTCAATTAGAAACACATTTTCTTATCAAATATAACTTATAAAACACAATTATGATTGTCACGTGGTTTTATTTATGAAACATAGAATTGTCTTGAGATTAACACATAATTCGATTTACCTCTATTGCGGAAGCAATCTGAATGTTGTTTACTAATGAGCTCGTTCTCTTTATACACCCATGAATGAACTATATTAGCAATGCATAATGAGCATTTGAGATGAGTATGTGTCTGTACTTTTGAATGAAGATGACATTGTGCATGCAGTGAATTATAGGCTAGAGTAGTCGTCTAAAGGCAGGTTAACAGCTGTAGATGTTTTATTTATTTTTTATTGTGCACATATTAAAGAACAAGATTTCGCCTATAATACATACAATATAATACCATATAAACGTCACAAAACAAGGAGTATTTACATAAAGTAATATCCAGAAATATATAACTAAACAGGAATTTCATTCTATGATAGATAAGAACAAAAAAAAAGAGGAGAAATTACTTCAAAAATAAGGGGAATAAAGTGAAATCAATAGTTCCCACAAATCTGTTTAGCTATTTTCCTAGAGTACATTTTTTAAAGTGAAGAGAAACTAAATTTGAAATAATTTATAAACCAAACAAAGGAGGGCTTACTATTTCTCCACTTGCTTCAATGGATATGATATTAACTCACAAGAAAGATCATATAAATCATGTCATAATGAAATAGATGAGTTTAAATTATCTATATAAAATAAATATGAAAAAGATCACTTTCCTGCTGTAATGTGTGTTTATGATTCTGATCCAGGCTGGGGCTCTCGTTGTCTCTCTTTTATATGTAGATACAGATGTGAATTATTATTTTATTAGGTAGACTTGAAGTTCAAAAGTAAATAGAGAAAATGTCCTTCATTATGACTAGCTGTATGCTCATTGTACCACTAGGTGGCACTATGTCCTTGATAGTCTGGAAATAGGAGTCAGATTTATTTTTCATGTTGTCAAATCATTGTGAATCCTCTCCCTATCATACTATACATGCAAACCAAACTTGCCACATTTAGTTTTCTTAGATAAATTCAATCTAAAGACCTATGTTAATTAAATTCAATTTTCATTTCCACGCAGTTGCATGTGTGTACTGTATATACATAATCTACTGGAGATGATAAATACGTGTGGTTTTCTTTTGTCCATGTTAAGTATTCCAAACCTTTCTATTTTGCACGGACAAACCCACATCTGTCTTGTGTGCTGCTGACTTAAATGTTTTTGTGTATACAACTTCACGTACAGGTTTCTGAGTCTGATGTCATATCCTGCAGGGCACTGGAAAGACTTGGCTGACTTCCCAGCCGTGCAGCCTCCTGGGGCTAATTCAGCCAAAGTTCCCACCCAGGAATCCTGGACGTCTGACAGGAAACAAGCGCAACTCTCCCAAGGCCACTATAAGTCAGCCTCTCCCCTCACCAAAAGTCTCCCCCTTACCCCGAAAACCTCTCCCGGGGCCTTTCTTTATGCTTCTCTCAGACAACCTATCTTACAAATAGATATTCTTCTTCACCACACCCCATTTTCACCCTCCCTGCCCTCTGCACAGCTTCCCATCGTAGCCCTGTCTTGCATTAGCCTTTAAGCAATTGAACCATTTTATTTGGTAGGAGAGCCATGATTAATGGCCAAGCAGCATTTCGAGCTTTCATGTTGAAGCTAGTGTTTTTCCGACCTTGTCAGAGCATGTTTGGATTAAATGCTGTATTTTGAATAAGTCTCAGATGAAGGCACAATAGGGAGGCGTCTCAGGACCTGCAGAAACGCTACAGCTGCAATTAAATTGTTTACAGCTCGGAATTAAACTCACACACACAAAATGGATTCTTTCAATATTTCATTTATTTTATAAAAAAGGGAATGCAATTAACAAAAAGTTTATGTACCTACATTAGTGTTTCAGATTGTACCGATTTAACACAGGCAGCGTGCTACTGGACACAAAAGGCTATTGCACACGAGACATTTCATACAACACAAATCATACATACTGTACAAAAATACATACATACTTACACAGAGGTACACAGATTCAAAAACCTCTCCATCTGAAAAAAAACTGGGGGAAAGCAAACATCACTGAAGCTGCCAAAGTGCTTTTCACCATTTCTACTTGGTCATCTAAATGTAAAAGTCAAAATAAAAAACACTGAGGGAGAGAAGAGTTTTAAATGCGTGTCTACAGGAAGGTTAGTGTAACCCTGAACAACAGGAACCGGACAATGAAAAACGGGACTTCCTGTGGTTGAAGGAAGTTACATGTTGTAGGATGTCAGAGAATGAGGATGAAGGTGACCTCCCAGGAGGGCAGATCCCCCTCTGTGCATTTGAAACCGGATCTTCTCCTATTTTGTAGGGGAGGCGAAGGGTCTTTGGAAAGATGAGACGCGTTTACATCTTTAGCTGCACAAGGCATATGGCTAGCAAATTAAACCAGGATGTTCACAACAAATGTTTTGTTCATGGTGCTATTTAAAGACCTCACAGTGAGAGTGACCGACCCTGTTCATCTCACTCTGTGCTCGTCAATGACTTGGTAATTAAAAAAATAATGATCAATAATACTGTCAACAACGGAGCGCCTGCCCCAAACACTTCATACATACATTCAGCCTAATTCCCTAAGAGGAAGGCACAAACAGAGACGGCACATTTCTGCTACGTTGCTCCAACACTGTCAGGACATCGGTCCATTAGTCAAAGCTGCTGGACAGCTGTTGTTGAGTAAAATCCATCAGTGCCAACTCACTTCAGGAAATGTGCTTTCTGATTAGGCCTTCCTCAACGGAAACTGTTAAGATACAAAAGACAACAGTCAAAGCAAAAGGGACAGATTATGAGGACAAATGAGGGGAAGGGGTGTTAGTGATGGAAGCTGGAGCTGGCATATATCATACATACATTAGCACTTACAAATAAGTTAGAATTTCATGCATTAAATGTAAGCAGATTATGTAAGTTTTTTGTAGTTAATGAAATGTTTTTAAGCAAGATTATATAGGGATTATTTAGCCCTGGCTTTGTTGAGGGAGCACTGGTGGTAATTTGGCTTCTGTGGAGTGAAGTTGATCACCGTCTCCTGCTCTGTAAAGAACGTGTGATGGATCTGTGGGCCTAATATTTACATATATCAGTAAAGGAGAGTAACGTGGTCAAACCTTACTAAGGACAATCTCTGAAGTAATCATGCACTTCTTGAAAGGACCAAAACAACTCACCATAACTATGATATTATGCATGTTATATTTCTATTTTTGGCTTTTAATAGGGGTTTACATGTTTAGAATAAAACAACGACAAGTTGACAGGCAATATACATGAACATGGTTTGCAACTCCATTTTAATTAATGAGAGTACCCAAGAAAAAAAGCTATTTTCACATTTCTGAAAGTTCTCACCGCTAAATTGCTTCCATCTTGAAACTTTGTGTTTTTACACCTGCTGCAATCGAGTGAATGCTGATTGTGATTTCACACAATTTTGATTGTAAAAGGAAAAAGTCTGCATTGTAGCCTTGCCAGGCATCTCAGTACAGGGTTTGCTCACTTCTTTATTAACATCTCTTCGTCACATCACAGCCTCTTCTCTTGATCTCATATACACACACATGCTTTCTCACACTCGCACTCACACTCACACTCACACAAGCACTCAGACATGTAAGCACCGTTTCAGACACAGGTGGTACAATCTTGCAACATTGTTATGGTCTGGTGTTCGTGTTTGTTGGTGCAGTGTTCCAGAGAGCTGGAGCTCTTTAGAGGGACCAGACAACGATCAGCTGGCCGCCCGCTTTGCAGCACCCCCCAGCAGCACAACACGCGCAGAAACTCTTTTCTCATGTCCTTGCTGCGCAGTGTGTAGATCACTGGGTTAAGCGCTGAGTTCAGAGTGGCAAAGCCAAAAAAGATGTCTGCTTTGGAGAGAATAGGGCAGAATTGTATCGTGCAGGATGAATCTAGGAGGAGGATGATGAACGCGGGCAGCCAGCACATGATGAAGACACCCAGCACTATTGTGACAGTTTTCAAAAGGGCATAGGCCGGTGAGTTGGTTGCTTCATGGTGGCTGGAGCGTACAATCAAATAGATCCTCACATAGAGGATGACAATAGAGAGAAGTATGAGGCTGAAAATGGTGACAACAAAGAGGATGTATTTCTTTGAGTAGAGAGGCAATACGGCTGAGCATTCAGGGAGATCGTTAATGCAGTTCCAGCCGATGATGGGAAGTCCTCCGAGCAGGATGGAGGTGACCCAACAAGCTCCTATCAGGAGGAACATGCGGCACGTTTTGCTGGAGCCGTACACCTTGACCTTGGTGATGGCAATATATCGCTCCGTAGCTATCGCCAGCAAACTGAAGACCGAAGCTGCCAGAGCGATGAACGCCGTACCCTCCCGGATGAACCACTGCACAGGCATCAGGTCAAAGGTCCTGGACCCTGATAGGAAAATGTTGGCTATGTAGGCCGAGCCTGCCAGCAGGTCAGAGAACGCCAGGTTTCCGATGAAGAAAAACATGGCAGAGTGGAACTTCTTGTTGCGGCAGACGGCAATGAGTACCAGCAGATTCTCCAGGATGATGATGGTGCAGAGGACCACGATGGCAATGTTGAGGTTGGTGAGCTGCTTTTTATTCTCAATACGTTTTGCTAGCTCCTGGGTGGTCATGTTCTTAGCAAAGGCATAGTAGGAGTGGATCAGGCTCTGATTGTAGTATTGGGAATACTTGCTCTTCATGGTGACAGGGTGGCAGAGCACAGCGGCTTTACGGCAAAGATTCATTCACACAGTGGAGTGGTGCAGAGTGTCTAAGCCGATAATCATTGCCTTTAAGAAAAGGACAGGAAGAGGGCCCAGGCTGGGAGGGAGACCGCCCGACCCACCGTCACGTCTAAGGACCTCTATGTGGGTCACCTGCAGACACACAGAAAGGCAGAGAAGGCCTGGGTTACTGATGAGGGAAATTCAGTTGCACACATGAAATAAACTGTGACAAAGCAAACACATATATGTTTAGCAAAGCAATGCACTCGCCAAAGTCAAAGTCCTCTAGCAAAAACAAAGTAGCCAGGCAACAACCTGTTACACCGCACAGTGGAAACTAAACACTTCAAGTCCAAGAGGAGAGAAACAGCACTAGAGTAGTACTTCACATTGAACACTCCTTATATCAAATATCCCTGAGGGGATCTAACAGATATACATATTCAAAATAAGGGAGCTGGCGTTTACTTTTAAAGTAAAGACCAACAATAACACGACAAACTAACGGCACAAAGTGAACACACTGCTCTCACAGAGTTCATTTAATCTCAAACTGTACCCACATAGGCAACAGTTGCGGTCTAAAAGGAATGGAAAGTAATAATCCAGTGGTTCACAAGGGAGTTGTGTCTCGTCATAAATAATTACTTTGTGGGGAAACGTAGATTTCCCACACTCTAAAAGAATATTAACATACACACATCTTCCCGTTTGTTGGCTGGTGAACCTGTGCAGGCAGGCATCTTCAGGTAGAGGAATAAATACTCTGTGAGTGCTGGTGCTTAGACAAAGGGCTCGCAGTGTGATAGGGGGACATTCCACTAACCCTGTCCGAGCACTCTGCTGTCAACACATGGCATTGTTGTGCGGCGCGAACCATTCCACTCCAGTGAGCTACCTCTTGAAACTTCAGCATAGCTTGTGGATCAGCCAGACCTCTTCATCCCAACCCTCCCCTTCCAACCAGTTCACACAAGCTAACACCAAATCAAATAGATTCCCGAGAAGAAAAGGTGGGACTTTCCCTGACTTCATGAGACAAAGCTTGGTCAGACTTGAGTGCGGGGCATCAAAAGCAAACCATACACCATTTGCATATGACATATTGGAGATCACAATTTTAATTATTCAATACACTAAAGATTTTCACACTACGGCGTTAAGTCTTATGGTGCTTTCCTGGCATATGTTGTTATAGTCTGAAACCAATGCGGAGAACCTGCAACCTACCACTGAAACTAAATAAAATGGGCTGCAGCTCCCGGGTTGAAAACAAAGGAAAGTTTGAGGTTCTGGAAAACTAATTAGAAGTGGACCTGCGGTCTTAAACCTGTCAAAAGCAACAGGATCCCTCTGCAGGCCAGCAGCTCCAGAGGTAATGCTACACTGATGCTTCCACTGGGTGTCTTCTGCAGCTAGCTCTTAATTGGAAACTTTTAGTGGAAACTGAGAATGAACCTCGTCTCTGTTCTGCTGGCCTTCGATTCAACACCCGAGAGACTGAAAGATGGAGAGGGAGCGACACAAAGCCAGACAGAGAGCATGCATGTGGAACGGCATCTGGACACAAAGGCTGGAATCTGAGACATCACTGTGACGTCCACACACACACACACACACATACACACACACACACACACACACAAACTCATACATGTGACGTGTTGCACCGTGCACAACTTTGCTCTACACGTGCGCAGATATCTTTCTCTACACACACACACATACATACACACACACACACGGCTAATTGTGATAGAGCAGTGCAGCAAATCATTGCCCTGCATACAGGCAAGTTTGACACACAGCTGCTATTGGTTGCCAGTAATAACCAGCACACTGTTTCCTAAAGCAGGAACAAAGAACTATAGTCTCCTTCAGTTTGGATCGCATTGCCCTTCAGCCTTAATAATGGGACAGCACACATCCATTTGGCTGCTGCAACTGTATTATAGTAGAAATGTATTTACAGTAAAGCACTTCTTTATTAGAACTGCTGTGCAGCTCGGCTCCCCCTCCCCATCCATTTCAGCTCCATAAATTGACACAAATACGAAGCTTGAGGCTGGGCACATGTGCCAGCTGCACTAGTGTAATTACATTGGGTTTTATTATTGCAGCCTATAATGATTTTATTAATGGAAAAGCCAGCCGATATAGACCGGCTCTGTGTCTCCACGGTCTCCGTTCTGCTCAGACAAAAGCGCACCTTGGGTTTTTCTGTCAGCTGTGACAGGTTCGCTCTGGACAGTTCTCACATGTGATGCGTAGACAGCCCGGGGTCCCCATGTCACCTCCAGTGCTTGGCGTCTGTCATCAGAGGGATTTCACTGTGTGTGAGAAACCTGACAGGCTGGTTTGCCCACAGCACCGCCCCACCCCGCCCCTCTCTGTGCCATTCAGAGGTTTGCACGGCGATTGGTCGACAGGTGTGCAAACTTCCTGCTATGTAAACCCCTCGTTCCCGACTGACAAGTCGTCAAAGTCGTGGCCTTTCTTCGACCCAGACATCCCTGTCACACTTTCACAATAGACACGTTGTCACGCCATTTCAACCAATTGCTGCACAAACCCCAAAAAACTATATTTCAGTATATCAACAGAATAATAAGTAAAGTTTTTATATATATACCTAGTATTCTTTGAGCTGATACTTTAGTAACATTTTAGTACTTAAGTGCAACTTAAAGTGGAATTAATTTGGAACTTGTTCTCAAATTCTTCCATTATGACTTAATGTAAATACACTGAAGTTGTATTCAGTTGTTCCAAAGTAATGCATACAAATAAGTATGTACATGTATGTAAAGTACTTTTTAATTGTAGACTTCTTTCATGAGAACTTATATGATGGAACATCTTGAGTTACCGTGCTTTCATAAACAACTCTCAAAGTAGTATGATGTAGGTGAAGGTGTGAAGAGGCTACAGAAAGACAAATAGCATTATATCCTGTCTGGCTTTCACAGTGAAGCGCAGACACGGTTAGAACTAGGTGATGAAGAAACAACTGTAGAGAGGAGGGTAATAACGAGCACCAGAGAGACAAAGCAAGTCAAACAAGAGACTGACACTTGAGACAGGATATCCTATCAGGAAGATTATGTGAGCCTTATCATCACCAAATAATAAAAATAAAAATAAGTAATGCAAAAATGCTCTTGTGTTTTGCACGTTTACATTAACACACGCTACCAAAGTGCTGTTTGGGTTTTCAGAGATATGCCTACTTTTCACAACTACACATACATGAAACCTTGTATTTAATGCACCACAGAACCACAGTTGCAAACAGTTGCATAGAGTTTTCTAACTTCCAAAAGATGGTTTAAAAAGGAGGCTGCTGAAAGCTGACTCTTGTTTTCTGCTAATCCTAACAAGAGACAGAGTTCCCCTCTCCATCAAGCGACTGACAGCTGCACAAAAGCCTCAGGTGTTTTCCCCAGAAACACCTGATAAGCCCCAATTAGCAGAGCGTCTGCTCACAAAAAAACAAGATCACGCCGCCCCATTACACCACCTGCTACCTGTCACACTCTACTTAAACCTGGCTCTACTTTCTCTGAGGGGTGGGGGGGGCTCCTTAACCCTGACACAGCATAAATATATATGTCCATAAGAGCGGTGACTGATCTTGTGTTTGGACAGTTTACATTCACAGCTTAGCTTGTTTGCACTGAAATGTGTTGACTGTTTGTTTACCTAGACGAATCACTCAGCGTGTTTCTCTGTTGAGCCGTTTGTGGTCTGAAACATCCTGTAACACATCTGTCCTTCAAAACTCACTGCCCACAAGCCGCCGTAGTGGTAATTTAGCACCAATCCAGCCTGAACAGGATCTGCTCTAAAAAGCCAGCAGCATGAGATTATAAACATTTTAAAAACGTTTTTTGTTTGGAAAAATAAAAGGAAAAAGTTAATCATGAACATTTTTCCATTTTAAGGAGATTTATTGACTTCCTGTCCTCCTGCTATACAGTCACAAGGAGATCCATCATGCGTACACAGAGAGCATCGGTTCTCTTCTGCTCAGTTTCACAGCCGCTGATAGTATCGGTGTATATGTATCTCTGAGAGTGCTTTGCTAGAACTGTAAGCAGAATTAGTCTACACCTTTCTTTTCCCCTCTGCTCCTTGTGTCCAGCATCTTCTTACCGACCTAGTGACCAAAGGACAGCAGCTCGGTGTTTGACACAGGACCGATGGAGATAAACTGCTAAAACAAATCATGTTTCAAGGAAAAACCCTCGAGTCTTTACACTCAAACAGGATGTCTTTTTCCAGTATTTCAACTGAAGTAAATCAAAAAGGTGTGAATGTGACTGTACAGCAGAAGAGCTGTGGCTGCTCGGAGGAAAATTCCATAAGTGTTGACATGCCACACACACACGCACACGGGAGAAAACCATTACCACCACAAAGTTTCAACGCTTACCACAGAAGCTTCAAGGAAATGACTAAACTGAAAGTGTCGTTCTCTACACTTTTCCGTTTATTAAACAAAATCGGCGATGACGTTCACGTTACACTGCCAGCTCGGTTCCCCTCTAAGCCGTCACAAGCCACATGGGCTCGTTATGACAGGCCTTCCCTTTTTATTTTTATGTTGTTGCATGTGCAGTAACGCTGTGCGACCACAGAACACACAGGGATGGACTGTGATGGCAGGTGGCTGCAGCTTCTCTCCGCTGCTCTATCCATCATTGAGCCCCGCGGCTCTTTGTGTGAAATCTTTACACATCAGCACAGCAACACTATTGATTGTCTGCAGTCAATTTCCAGGAAAAAGCGTTAATGTTTCCAGTATCACTCTAACTGAGATAGAGAGGATTCATTTTGCCGCTGTGACATGATTGGTTGTTCCAACGACCTTGGTCACAGCACAGACTAAATAGTCACACACACAGTGAACCTTTCTAGTTGAAAGCCTTCTGCCTGATCTTATCTTAAGCTGCGCCGTTATCTCTGTTACATGCCACGCTGCCGACAAGCTCACTGATAACACTGATGCCCAAAACAGGGAAGTGAGGATGCACAGCTGGCATGGAGAGAACATTCAAAAACATACATGTTTGAGGTCAAACACCAAAACATCAGCAACCTCAACTGTGGCACAAAGTAACTGCTACCTAAATTAGAAATGCTGTCACTGTAAGACCACAGGACTGAATGCCACTACCAGCAGTCTCCTTGAGCAATTGGCAGTTTATATTTAAATTCAGAGGGCTAAGCATGCATCCCCTTCTGTACTTTCTTATATATTTGTATGGATATTTACAGATGCTTACTCGTATTTCATAAACGCAGGAAATCAAGGTTGTAGAAATCTCCAGAAACCGAGAGTCTGACCCATTCTGACAGTGATTTGACGCCGTAACCTCGTACTCAAGGGACAAACGCGTGGGCTGAGGATGACGGGCAGGATCTGTTGTTTTGAGACACCAGCGTCTCATGAACTCACCAGACAAATGAACATTAGGGGTTTGAAGGGGAAGTAAAAACAAGAAAGAAGAGAGCATGTTTCAGTGTCGCGCTGTAACTTGCACGGTCTAGAGGAAGAGCAGACTGAGATATGAGATGGGGGGGCCTGCATTATCTCACATTATCTAGCATGGAGAGGAACTCAACTGGGGAACAACAGATTTAACAGAGAAAAAAAACTTGGAAAAGAAATGTCTGTAAATGCCAAAGCAGACATAAATTACTTCTTTTTTCATGACTGAAAAAACATAGAGAAGTATTACAAGTCATAAGAGGAGAGGCAAATCACAAACTTCCCTTTTAAAAGGTAGATGAAACAGTTCCCTCTTGTGTTTTCACTCTGTGTTCGAGGTGTTGCTAAAGAAAACCTTCTTCTCCCTTTGTCCGTTATTATGCTAACACAAGTCATTAAAACTGTGTATAATCTGCCAGATATTAGGGGAGTGGGTGTCCCCAATACATGGGGACACATCGTTTAATTAGGGATTACCCTTTCGCTCGTCAAACTGTGTGACAGTTTGGGTACAGCCTCTTCTGAGGGGTCCAGTCTGTCAACACATTTCAGTCAGGAACAAAAAGCATTTCCTTTTTTGTTTCTGCGTGTTTCAAATGGACTTGTTTTCTGTTCCTCTCCTCAGTCACTTCATCTCTTACAACTTCGCAGTGTTTTATTTATGGCAGCTGTTTGTGTGCTGGGACTCTTAGAGTGGCAATGAGAGGAGCTGGAGACAAAGAGCCGAGTAAAAAAAAAAGGGGATCATACACCCTCAGGAGCCATCACCCGCATGACCAGCAGCCCCCCCCACCCCCCCATAAGTCTGCTCCATTTGGGGGTGGGGGATCTCCAAGGGTGGCGCCTGAGAGGCAATTACTGTAATACCTTCACCCTCGGACCAATCCTGTCAACTTAAGTCACCGTCTTCAAAATTATTCATATTTTTATATCGCTCTATTTTGCATATTTCCCTTTTATGCTGCTCCCTGATTTGCAGAGCCACATCATCCTCACTCCAACACCCCTTCCTCCTCTCATATATTTTAAACTTCACCACAGAGATCAAAAGACAAGGCCACAAAGAGGTGATTAAATGCACATCAAGAGGGATTTATTTAGCACACATCTGGGGCAGACATGTTCTTATAGTCCCCTATTAAAGAGTTCATTACAGCACATACCGTGCAATCAGCTCTCCATTCAAACAACTCTGGAGCTCTGCACCAAGAAACTGTTTTCTCAGAACTGTGGATGTGTCGTCAGGGCAGAAACGTGCGTGATGTAGCTTTACTGATAATATGAAAACAATTTAAATTGTACGATTATCATCCTTCTCATTGCATTTTGGCAGCATGCATGTGCAAACTATCCAGAGTAACGCACCGTTCTCAGAATCAACGCTTTACGTGGAACAGCAGTAAACCACACATGAAAACGCTCTGCTGAGAATATGTGCTAATATAGGTTGGATAGGTGTTAACCACATGGCGTCCTTGTTACAGACACGGAGCGAGCGTGATTACACTTTCAGTTACTCCCACACCTTCCTATGTCCTTGTCTCTACAATGAAGTTTCCCCTAATGAAAGACTTTGAACCCTCTTTTAGATCCCTTTTGTCCCGTCTCCCTTCTCCTATTCTACACCATCGCTACACCTTGAACTCCACCCCTTCTCATGTTCTGTTGCTTCGTTGGGAAACAGCGAGGTTGCCGTGTGAGAGCTTGTGATTATTTGTTGCATGGCGTGCCAACAAACATGACACTTGACAACGTATGTGTGGAGGGTTTGTCGTGACTGTAACGCTCATGTTTGTTCCCCTGATGTTCCAGTGAGCATCATCACAGACGGTCACGGGACAGTTTGCTAAAATCAAAGACTCAGCAGAGGAGAGAAGAGAATATGCTGGAGGCCAAGCTGAGCACTGCACAACGGAAAATGATACCATCTGCACAGGGGCACAAAGCCGCCCTGATTGCCTAGTGCCCGCTGATAAGATGATGGATTGATGGAGGCCCTCCATCTCTCCTCATGGTCCAGCATAGGAAAAACAACTCCAGACTCCTCTGGCAAACACACAGCCATTAAACACAGCTCTGTTTTTGGAGAAAAGCATGGTTGCCTGGAGAGGGAACATTGTTATGTCCACACATCCGCAGTTGTTCCTCGATATTTTATACAATTTAAGAATGTCTTGCTTCCAAGAGCAAATTTATTTCTTGAAAAACTCTACATAAATTGGCCTCTCTTGGCCTGAAGACATTGCATCTTAAAATGAGTGTGCAGGGCCAATACAACTTGCATTTAAAGACCAGTGAATGTGTGCATGGAAAGAGACCCGAGGGTATTTCACCTTACAGAGTTAAGGAGGGATACTATGTCTGTTTTACATCCTGGCAACGTTACACGAGTGAAATATTTTAAAAGTAAAGGCCCCACTGTAAATAACTTGGCTTGGGTAGAGTGGCTTGCCAAGGGATATTTAGCAAAAATAACAAACAGGTCAGTAAGTATTGCTGCGGTGTAGCTTTTCAGTGTATGCGACACAACAGCTACTTGACTTTGACAGCACTCATCTGAAATGGACATGTGTGAGGAGTTGTCACATTAGTTTTAAGTAAACAGATTCCACTTCCACTCAATCTGTCTGTTGCAATGGAGCAGTCTGGCCTTTGTCATGACCCGACTTGTGTTTGGCTGGAAGTTAATTCCATCGTGTCTTTAAGCCTGGAAAGACTGAGGCTGAGGCCTTCACAGGATAAACAATCTTAATAGCTATTTCTAACAAAACAGGCCTTCACAGTTGAATATCTGAAAGAGCTCATCGGGAGGTGATCAAGTTAACTTGAATGGCTTAAACAGGCTCTCACTGGCTGCATGGGGAAATTCAAAATCCAAGTCTCCAGCTTACTTCTGGATCTGGGGAGGTGGGGTGTGTTGAAGTAATCCTGTTGAGTTTTCCAGCTGCACAAACAAAGCTGCCTGGATAACAAAGGCTTCCAAGAGAGAAGAAGAAAGAGGAGGAGGAGGAGGAGGTCTCCACAAACCACAGCATCTTCATGTGTACCTGCTCCAAGATGGCTCTAGAGTGAGCGCTGAGAATGACCAGAAAGCAGGAAAACCGCAACATGACCACACGGATTAAGCCATTACCATCCAGTTCATAAATCACAGGAGGTTGCAAAGTGGTACCGACTCCATCCAAAGTCCTGGCAGTACCCACAAACCTTTTCTTCAATCTACTTTCATTGTTTCTGAAAGATGTATAATGTTCCTGCAGTACAGCAATGTTGCACAATGAGAAATGCCTGTCAGAGCTCTGAAAAATAATTATTCAGAAGAACGGACTTATCCCCACCCCAGAAGCGTCAGGAAATCCTGGCGTGCTGCTACAAGCATCAGCGCCTGGCCATGGGGGGTCTCATAGTTTGTCCAACGTCCTTCAAGTGGAAAAGGAATGTAACAGGAGACTTTAAAGCTAATGGATTCTTTCATTGGGCAAAACTCCTTGCTAAAATAGTCTCCACCAAGTATCAGCTAATGTAAATGTTTATGTGATCATCAGAACGGCACTGACAGCAACTGAGAAAAGTTGTTTTGAAAAGGAGAGATGGATAGTGCAAGTAAGTGTGCATGTGTATTTCTCTACCTGCCAGCGAAGTGCAAACACACCGTTTAGTGACCTTTAGAGACGTCCTATTCGCAATTGTGTTTACAAAATGAGTAAAAAGCAGAGGACGCCATATTTATTTCTCTGATCTGTGACACTCCCAGCTCTTGGCTGTGAAAGCTACATGCTGTCAGCTGTGTGTTGTGACTTGCACTTCGGCAGCTTGCGAACAGAAGGCGTTTATTTTGCTCCAGCTGCCACACCCAAAGAAAGTGTTTTTCCAGCTAAAGGGGGAGTACCAGCTAGAACTCTGAAGCCTGCAGAACCCAGATGGCTCTCTGCAGAACACTATTACTATCACAGAGAAAAGACAAACAGCAATAAAAACACATGCATTGTCTGCTGTGATCTGCCAAGGTTCCTATTCTTTTTTTTTTTTAATTTTAAAAAGTATGTATCCTCTGACTGGTTTCATTTAAACAGGTGAAAGCCAGGGTGCCTCCGGCAGGGCGCTCCTCTGATCTCCCAGTGTTGTCACTTCTCCAACCTGGCTGAATAAAGTAGTGAGTGTAAACAACAAAAGACAAGTCAGTCTCCCGAAGGAAAACCCTTCTTGCTGCTTCCTATTAGCGGGCCGCTCTCAGGCCTGAGCTGAAACCCGAGCATCCTTCAGGCATCGACACCACCCACCCACCACCCATCCCCGCCTTCAAACCCCCTAGTGACCTGCTCCATGAAAATAAAAAAAGTCCTGCAAATCCAGTTCCCACCGCTGACTTGCCATTCATTTATTTATCCGTCCATGAACTTATACATCTATTTATTTATTCTACTCATCTATTTGTCTTCAATTCTCACGCTATCCCAGGCAGTCCCCATTGAGAAGGGTCCGATTACAGCCGTCATCTTGTAGAGGAAAACAGGGGGCGACTGAGCACAGTGAGCTGGGTCAGCGACACACAACTCATGATGTCATGGGCTGCTGGATTGAGCCAGTCTGCCTGCGCTCTAACATAAAATATTTTAAAGTATAGACTGGTAAGACTAATACCATGTGTGCTCCGCGTCTGTGAAAGGCTGCATGCGCCCGGAGCTGTGGAGTGTCTGGTCAATAGGTTGACGCCGCTCACAGCACCCTGGGGTTACTCTTGTCCAGGCCAAGGATAGTGAAGTGTGTGAAGAAGCCTGGCAGCGGTCAGGCCTGGTGGGGTGGCGGGTTTTGTTCTGGTGCAATGAGCCATGTGGTCACATTGGCCAAACACAGACGGTCGGCCGGCTGTATCATGCCCCGTCTTCAACCGGTCCAAAGCATGCTGGGAGAAGCACCTGAGTTCATAAGGGGCTGTGCACCCCCCAAACAAACCAAGCTGCTCCCACACACAACACCAGCATCAATAAACCTGCTGACAGGGCCTTCAACACTTGACAGTCCTCTCTAATGCTGCTGAGCGTGCTTCCTCTTCACCCCCTACTCCTGATGTTATCACAGTAAGATGTTTGCTAGTCTTAATTCAACAGGCTTTGGAGCATCCCTGTGCATTAGAGACTTTGGTTTCTCACACTGTAACCTCAACTAGGGCTCAAGATAATGCCGCCACAAGCCTTATTGTTTGTTTCAGACTGCATGCTAACGAGCACAACACCGTGCAGACTGAACCAGACCGTCCACAGGGTCAAGGATGATGGATGTGGGCTTTTATCTGGGCAATAAACATTAGTTCCTCCTACTTATCACCTTATCTCACTGTGATTTGAGGATTCTCCCACAACAGGATGCCTCATGGCTGGACCGCTGACACCTATGTATCCCTCCCTGCAGGGTTTACTCTTTCGGACACAAGGAAACGTTCTGTTTGGTCAGTCCGACCTTTAGTGTTGATATGGAGATGTAACCACAGGGCCTACAAAAGATGGCACACAATTCAAATCCACTGTAATAATACAAATGCATTTTATTTATTTATTTTTGTTCATTTTAAATATCCCTCAACAATGCACTGCAGTCTGTTAAGAGCTTGCTTGTTAGAGCTCTGGGCTGCCTTCCTCTGGGGAGCACATCTCCAGCCCCATGAGATTAACTCCGGTACATGGGGATAATGGGGGCTTTTGTCTTATTAATACATCCTTTCAAAACAATGCCTTCTTTAGAGTGACGGATGAACAAGCCTCAACAACATCGGAGGGGTCAGAGCGGGGGTGGGGGGTGGGGGGTATGCACAGCAGGCTCGCAACGGCTCCAAGGAAATGTGTGTGTGGAGGCCCCTGCGAGGACGCGCGCCCGGGGTGCACGCAGCCCATCTCAGCCTCCAACAACAGCTATACTATACAGACAGCACATGATGCAGCATACTGCATACTGCACTGACCCCCCACCCCCCCTTACGTATGATCGACCGCTGTAGCCCTGCCTGTTAATATTTTACACCACACAATGTTATTCATTAAATCTCACACTGTGTTTAACAAACTGACTGAAGCCGCATATTCAATGTGTGCTGCAGGCAGCGATGCTTGAAGTGGCGTGTTGCTTAATGTTGTACATTCTGCTGTCATCGAGGTTTTCGGAGTCAACGACACATTTGGAGACTTTGAGAGTTTTAGGAGACTTTCACTTCATTACAAACGCCCACGAGTGATCGTTGAAGTAATAACGAAAACATCTTGGAGTTTACTTGCCTTTACTTGGGATTTAAATGAACTCATTTCGTAAAACAGCAAAGCATTGTACAGTAGTAGGCTACGAGAGACACATCAGATCCTTTTGTTAGGCTTTTGCAGCACATGCACACTGACTGTCACTCTAACTATATTTTACTTACCCCATGAGAGATATAGTAGAGAGCAGCGAAAAGACGCTCCGACAAAATATTTGTCTCCAAATGTCCTCACATGTGGTCACCACTTTCCACAAATGCTGCGTCAAAGTTCAGCGCTTTCCACAGCTCCGGGATCGAGAGGCGGCGATGACAATCAAAACTTTGGTGGAGGACTAGACGGCGTGTCTCGTCTAGTCTTTGGTAAATCCATACCGGTCTGTGCGCCGCCGCGGAAACTGTACAAAAGACCTCTCGAAAGCGTAACGATTCCAAAAAATAAAACGTGGAGCGATGAAAGCCAAAGAAGACCTTTTTTTAAATAGCACTTTCTCTTTTGTCACTCTAATCCAGCAGTCCAGCGTCTGATTGTCCTCCTGCTCTCTGGAAACAACAGCTCCACGGGGCTGTGAAGCGTCAGGGAGGCGCGCGCACAATACGCGCTCACTCACACACAAACACACACCCACACTCACACGAGAGACTGTATGGAAACGTCATATGCCCATAAAGAGTCTTGAGTCTCTATGTCGAAATATAACGATGGTTTGTGGACAGCAATTAATACGGAAAATGCTTTTTAAGCCTATTTCTGGACCTTTTCCTACTCTGGAGCACAATAATGAAGTCCAGATGTTCCACCCCTTCACTTCCTCTCTCCTCGCAGATCCCAGCGTGAACCAAAGCCCACACTTTTCAACTCATCCTGGCTCAGTTTCCCCTGAGAGCATTGGCCAGCTGCAAATGCATATACAACTCTTTGACAGTTTAATGGAATGAACACATTCTCCAGTGTTAAAGGAGCATGATAAATAAATAAATAAATAAATAAGCGTTGACCTGCTTCTGTCGCACGAATGCATTTGTTGTTTCTGATGAGTCATTGCCATGATTATCACATTTATCCCTAAGGTCTGAGTAAAGGTGTAATGAGGAGGGTGAGGTGAAGGTAAGTCAGGTTCTTGTTAGTCATCAGGGCAGCACATAGACACCCAGTGGGGCAGGTGCTGCCTGGCTCCAGTGAAAGAGCCTCTATCCAACCCCAGAGGAGGTAATAATGTCTTCACAGTCATTATCCTGAAAGCCAAAGTCATCCCAAGTGGCTATGATGTCATGTGTCTGTGATAAGAAGACGGAGCTGTGTAATGTGGTTATTGAATTTATTAGATAGCTTACAAAACATCTGTGAGCCCCCCGGCTTCTGTGCTGAAGACATTTGGATTTGCTTCAGGTATTGTAGGTGCACCATTAAGGTACATTTGAGAAATGTAGAGTAACTGCTTGAGAGATAGGAAGCAAATGGAAAAGGACAATAATACACTTTAGTTGAGAAGCTAGTTCAAAACAACAGTCAATTTAAAAACTTGTGTTCACAATTATGGTAATTAAGTACATAACACTTACAAATTACTATTAAATATTGTGTTAAAACTAGTTGGAAGTATTAATCAACTTAAAAACTTGTGTTAAAATACATTTGATTGTAGAGGAAAAGCTAATTCCGCTAACTCAATGTAGTTTGTTAGTCATAATAATTTCATTAGAACTCAAAAATGGATTCAGACTGTTTTTGTTTTTGTTTTTGTTTGTTGAGTCAAAGCACTCGTTTTTAGGGTGTGAGGAAGTTTCATGACGACATCTACTAGTAATTTGTTTTACCCTATTGACGTGAGGTGTCTCCCCTTTTATTATTCATAAGGTTTTTCCTCATAAAGTGACCACAGTTCAAAGACCAGGAAGCAGGTGGTACTTCTTCAGACTCACGCATGGCGGGCCGACTTGGCTGAATGACATCAGAGGAAATTACAGAGGGCGAGCACCTCACTGCTCATCATACTGTCTACCTACGAGGGTGAATCAAACATGTCCAATGGAAATAAAACAGCAAATGAGTCTTGGTCTGGTCTCCACCGTACAGTTTCAACAACTTTGACTCATGTAGTGTCTGCTGATGTTTTACTGGGAGGAAAACGATCATGATTGTGCAATCCACTCTCACCGCACTGATCCCTGCCGCCCACACAGCAGCTGGTATGTGGAAAGTTCTCACTTTAAAGAAAAAAAAAACAAAAAGAAAAAGAACTTGTGATAAAATGATCAACTTTGCAATAATTCTGTTGGCGATGTCGACACTTTTAACAGTTTAACGGCGCAACTTCAAAGCTTTTGTGGTTCACTTTCTGTATTCACTGCTGAAGAGCTGGCAGGTTGAATGTGCAGTGTGTCATGGATGTGTTGGTAGAAAGGCTTTATGGACTCTCACTGGGTTTATGATGGGACACTTTTAAAAGCTGCCCCACTGCTGTGTCTCTCACTAAGCTTTTAGGGGAGGGGTCAAGAGCCCTGACCTCACTTCCTGTCGGGGCTCCTCACAAGCATTCCATTGTCTGTGAGAATGTGCATGGGCTCGGGGGACTCCGCACATCTGGCAGCTGTTATTAGCAACCTCCTGTACCCGCCTACCCCCCCACCCCCCCCACCCCCCCAAGGAAGATTACTTCATGTGCTGGTGGATGTGCGCCCCAAAATACGCCTCAAAATAAACTCTCGTATTGTTTCATAAGCCATGGCTGTGTTTGTCACAGGAATGAACCAAATAGAAATGTATTTTTATCTGCCTGCCAGTCTTTAAATTACATTTAGAAGTTTTACAACAACAAGATGCAATGTTAAAGCAATAATTAGACATTTTGGGGAAATATGCTATATATACGGTACCTCTCTCTGATGAGCACATTATATCTCATCTGTTCATTCTGTGTGAAAATGATTTTGTTAGTATTTTGTGTATGGCGTAGTATTTCTTGGTCTCCACTGGTTGCCAGATAACTAGGGGTGTAATGACCCATTGATCTGGATCGATGTGTCGATTAAACGATCAACGATGCAATATCATCGATGCAAAGTGAAATCAGCGACACATATACATATCATCATCTTTAAGATACGCCTTTATTTTGAAATTCCCATAGCACATCAGTGTGACCATTTCCGTCAAAGCGCACGTCCTCACTACAGAGCTCAGCAAAAACATTGTCAAATCCTATTTAAGATGCTTTTTGTGAGTTGATGTAAATGTAACTGATTGTGTTGATCGCAGGCTCCTGAATTGAATTAAATCGAAATTGTGGCAGACTTTGTGATATCAGCATTTATTAAATCGATTAAAAACGATTTAGAGTTTCTGGTAGGCCGAGTGTTTACCATGGGAAAAAAGCAATTCCAGCTGTTTCCTAAGTTTCCAATCTTAGTGCTAAGCTAAGCTAAGCGGCTGTTACATTTATACAAACATGACAGCGGTGTCTGCCATGTCATGTCAGGTTATGTTTTTATTGTCCTCAGTTGTTTCTGTTGTTATTTCCTGTTTTATTTTGGCACTCACCTTGTCTCACGTTTCAGATTCTCCACTAACTGCCCTCGTGTGCTGCCCGCCCCGCCCTGGTTAGTTTCACCTGTCCCTCATTACCCTTCCTCCCTGGTGTGTTTGGTCTCTGTGCTCCCCTTTGTCTGTGCCAGTTTGTCTTGTCAGTTTCTGTCAGTGTCCTATCTCTTGTCTCTTCGTAATAATCCTTAAAATAAACGTGACCATCCATCTGTTTTATCGCCTCTCAGTTGAACCATTTTGGATATTTTGGCCTCACTGACAAATTACCCGTGTACCAACCTCTGCCTGATTAAAAGTCAAGAGCAAACTTTTGCTCTTTGTCTTGAGTCGTGCTATTGGGTCCTCACTTTGCGGTTGACAGAGTTGCACGATAGCGTTTCATCTAACTCTCAGTTAGCATCATCATCTTTACAAATGAAAGTCTGCAAATCTGCCTCATTTACTGGAGCATTCAGACACGCTGCAGTCCCCTGACCTAGGTTTGAACTTATCGGAAATGGGACAGTAAGCAGGTTTGAAGAGATTGAGCAACAGAAAGTAGATCAGACCTACAAAGACAAGACGCAGTATTGTTTGTATTACTCATCTCTGTAGACCCAAAAAAGGCAAAGTTATCTTAGAAGATCAGCTAAATATTCTACGTTCCTACTTTTAGATACAGGATTACACTGGGGATATCATTAACAGTAAACTGTTCTCAGGCTCTGTGGTGTGTGTTGGATGGGGGACTTTCCATCCCTTGTTTATTCACGTTTTTATAACACATAAAGCTGAACCACAGATGCAGCGATAGGTCAATATACATGCATAAATACCGGAAATCACTATAGGCCCAAACACGCCACTGTGTCCACGTTATCTATTCCATGTAATGAGTAATACATTTAAAAACAAGTCTGATGATAACAAACTGTTTCAAACTACACATAGAAAATGAGCCGTAACAAAAAGATCGCTTCCTCTTCCAAAGAAAAAAGCTTTCCAGACATAAAGTCTTCCTCTTTTCAGCACAGATGCTATGAAGTTAGAAGTGTATTTTTAGCACTCAGAATGTTCTTCGGGTGATGTGCATCAACGTTGTCAGGACTAAAGTGACATGACTCTCGGAGGATTACATCTCACATCAAAAGGGAAGGAAATGTGTCCAGTTTGCATGTGAGAAGCTGTTGTCACCTCTATTCTGTGCAACGTGACCAGATGCATTCGGGTAACAGATCTTCTCTGCACAAATTACACTCACCCCAGCACCAGGTGTGAACTGCTTCACTTGCTCTTCTGTATTTGCACGTAAATCTGAACTTTAGTCGACACGTCATGAAAATACATCTTTAGTTCAAGGTATTTATTGTCACACTCGGGTTAATGAGGTTACTTATTGTCACAACAAATTACAGAGAAGTAGTCGTTGGCAATACACATCTTATATCTCAGTTTCCCTCCAACAATGCTCATTAAATAGGTATAAAAAGAAAGTCACTCAAGTAAAAAAATAAAATAAAATCTGCAACTTGAAATTGTGCAGAAGTATAGCAATAAAAAATATATATAATATAAAATAAAAGAATATGTGTTTGTGTTAGACAGTAATTGCAAATTAATAACCTGTAATGTAAAGAAGCATGTAGTTAATGTATATTCATAATGAGAAATACATACATACATGCATACACACATACATACATACATACACACATACATACATACATACATGCATACATACATACATACATACATGCATACATACATACACACATACATACATACATACATACATACATACATACATGCATACATACATACACACATACATACATACATACATACATACATACATACATACATACATACATACATACATACATACATACATACATACATACATACATACATACATACATACATACATACATACATGCATACATATATACACACATACATACATACATACATACATACATACATACATACATACATGCATGCATGCATACATACATACATACATACATACATACATACATACATACATACATACATACATACATACATACATACATACATACATACATACATACATACATACATACATACATACATACATACATACATACATACATACATAACTATACATACATGTAAACAGGTGTAAAACAGTAAGTAAAAGTAGTTCATAAACCGGATCTGCTTTGCTGACAAAACAAAAGCTCTGCGTTGCGTTGTGAGAATCATTAATATGTTTAATCTAGGCCACTGTGCATCCAGTTAATAGACACAGACAGTGCTGGTGGCAGTGGAGGTTTGGTTTCCCCTCTCAACAGCGAACTGCTCGAGTGCTGCCTGGAGTCAGGGTGGCTTATCTCTCTCTGCACTCCAAACAGTGGGCTTAAGTGCTGGCTGTGCCACATGTCTCTGCTGTTCACAGGTTTAGAAGAAATCCGTCCACCCTTCATTCACTCCCCCGAGACCTGCAGTGTTATCTTACCGCTTATCTCTCGAGCATCTAGCAGCTTCCTTTTATTCCCGCACAAAAGAAAACAAAAGAAAACAAAAGAAATTCTTTTTACATTTGATCTGCTTACTGTTTAGGTATAAATCCTGAATCTCTGTCCACATTCAGGTCACTTTATCGACTCACACAAAGGAACTATAGGCCTCATGTGTCAGTGATGATAGCTTATATATTATTATTTGTGTTCTTTGGAGTTGCATTTTATCCTGAAACAAAACATATATATATTTCTTGGTGCTTTTATAATTTTTCAGCGCTCCACCCCTCCACTGTGGCGTCTCACAGGAGTATAGAGTTACCTTATTTTTACAGTCAGGCCTGAAAAGACCATTCCCATGGTCCACTTCTGTACCGGTCTGTGTACTGGTTACCATGCTGGAGTATTAGTATTGGGTGTCTGTTGTGTTCACTGTCCTCTGGTCCAATGAGGAGAAGAGTATGTGGGGGCCTACATGGTTATGTGGGGGGGGGGGAGTCATGACTTGTGTGGCTTCCTGCAGATTAAGGCAATGTTTATAAAGCCTTGCTGAAATACCCCTAACAAAACACATACAAATCCACATACCCATTATTAGAGTATTTTCCATTAACATTATAACTGAGCGCGTGTGCGTGTCTTTTATTTTGCAGCAGGAGCAGTTACAGGAGAAGTGATGCAACACCTGTCAGCTCTGTGGTCAAACAGTCATTTGGTGTTTGGAGAGGTGTGCAGATACATGCAAATAAATGCAGCATTTAGCAGAGCTACAGATCCCTGTCATTTAATCTTCAGAGGAATCACAAAGGGCACGGTTGTTTTGACCTGAAACCATATGGCAGCCATCAGAGGCTCCTCTCACATTGGTTAAAGAAACCTAACCCTCACATGTCTTGCTAATTCATTGACCAGAAAGTAAGTTCAAAAGGTTAGTCATAGGTTTGCATGTGCACATGTGTGAGTGTATGTGTGTATGTGTGTGCGTGTGTGCGTGCGTGCGTGCGTGCATAATCAGTCATGTTTTTCCAGTTTACATTGACACAGAGATGGTCATGTGATGCTGTTTGCTATTCTTTCTCATCTTTAATAGCTATATAACATCTGCTCTCATTCTTTGACCTCAGTGCTGTTGATTTTCCGACAGCGCTACAGCAGGCCTGTCGAGGTAAGAGGGAGAAGTTTAGTGCGCAGATGTTACTCAGTAATCACTCAGCACAACAGAGAAAACAAACATGTCCTTCTCTGTCCACTCATGTGGAACGTTTCTGAAGATTTTACGGGGGAAAGAAGGAGCCGACGGAGCGGCGTGGTAAAGGAGTTAAAGAAGGAAATAGAAAAGGGATGAATGTGTGTAAGCAGAGGAGGGAAGGAAGCGAAGTGAAGTTGGTCAATAGAGGGTAAAATAAGCTTTCAGTAACCAGGTCAAGCGTGCACCTATTGCAGTCTTGCCTGGAGAAGTTTTCATGTTGTACGGCTGAGACAGGGAAGCCGGGCTCAATGGGTTGATCTCTGTGTATTTTTGCTTGAGGCAGAACGTGTATTATTTGTTTGCAAAGGTGTGTCTACAGAAGAGTGTTTGTGCAAACACATGCGTCAAAAGGTGCACATTTCTCTCCTCGAGCAGAACTTATCTTCTGTGTCCCAAAGGGGAAGCTGGCACTTGACTGCCGGGGTCAATGCTGGGGGTCATCAGATAAGAAGGATCAGGGTCAGACCATTACTTTAATCCAGCTGCTCGTACCGGCCTCTCTCATGACCCGCTCTGCTCTGCATGCCCTCAGTTAAAGCTGACCGTTCACAGAGCCAAGTTATGTCGTCAAAGTGGTAAAAAGTATAGTAAAAAAAAGACAAGACAAAGAGTGTGAGGAGAGAAGGCAGGAAGGCAGCAGGGTTCTAAATCTCACACTCTCCTGATACAGCCGGAAGCATGTCTGTCTGTTTGGATGTGGTCCAGACAGTCACATGGTCCAAACCATGATTATTGAAATCAGCTAATCTAATTTAATTTCCTGCCAGAATGACAAAAATAAATATTACAGTGATGTTTTATGAGATTATTTGGTAAAACTTTATAATAACCATCACTAATAAATGGTGAATCTATAGTTAATTAAACTATTAAACTCACGTTAAGAGTTTTTTTTACTGTAAACAAAGAATTAAAAATTAAAATGAATAATGTTTACTAATAATTAGTAGTGCTGTAATTTATTTTGTTTGTGTGATAATTAGTTAATAAATTATATATTGTATCATAGTTGATAATAGATGATAACAATTACATTGTGATTACATAAGTAAATTATTTATAAATAATTTATTGTTGCACACATTACAGCGTTTTATGTTATATTAGGTATTTGTTAATAATTAACAAATCATTTGTAAACCTTTAAGAAATCGTTTGTAAATCATCCATAAATACACAGAAAAAATATTAACCATTGACAAAGTATTAACTATCTATCTACATAATGTTTATTTATTTAACATTTAACAAGGTAATATGAAGTAAAATAAAATACCTGATCATCTATCTACATAATGTTTATAGATTCTTTACAACAAAGTGTAATATAACATATTAAATGTTCTAATATGTGCAACAATAAACTGTTAAAATAACATAAATTATAAAATGACCATCAATTAATAAACACTTTTAAATTGACTAACTTAAATAAACTATACATTAGCATTAATTAATGGTGGTCATTATAAAGTGTAACAGATAGATAAAATAGGATATTTATGTTAATAAATAAAATAATAAAAATGAAGTCCAGTATTATTTTGATTGTGTTTTATAGTGTATGTAATTCTTTCACTCTCCATCGCCTTTGAACTGGAGCCAAACATGTCCACTTTTATTGACTGCACAGTGTCGTTGCCTCCCCTGTGGTCAAGCTCCACACGCCACCCGGGAAGGGATGCTTTGATCAGCACACTGCACACATTCTTCCCCTCATCATCTCACTTCCCTCCCCGGTGTTTATTATTGGCTGCATCTGGAACACTTCCAGTCGCTCAGACCTCACTCCACCAAGGTGGAGCTGACAAAATCCCACTACACAAAGCAGGGACAGCCCACCTCTGTGCTAAGACTTTAACTCAAGTAAGCATTGTAGCAGCATGAAGAAACGTTTCTGCACAGCTTTAGACCCAATGTGTCGTGACTTTGCTACTGCAACTTGATTGGATGCTGTCACATTGCTTCGAGCAGAGTGGATTTAGGATCTGTGACTTGCTGGGAATTAATTGATTTGTGGCTCTGGTATCAAGTCCAAGTGAAGTCATTGGCGTTAAAGTTGAGTCTAAAGTCATCAAATGTGTGACTGGAGTCTGACTGGAGTCTGACTGGAGTCTGACTGGAGTCCTCTGGTGACGAGGCACAACATTAAAGTTATCTATGCATCACATGGTTGATTTCATGGTGCAATGAAAGAAAGAAAGAAAGAAAGAAAGAAAGAGAAAGCGAAGAAAGCAGCTTTACACCGTCATCAAAGCATTCACTATTACAGGTTCTCTACAGGAACAATAGTACAGTAGAACAAAAACAAACAGGCATGTGTTTGTTGACAGTCACTTTATCTGAGTCATCTCACGTCTCTTCTACGTTTTAAGCCTTGAGCTTTTTCTTTTAGCCGTTAGCAATCCTATGTTACAGAACGGCCCTGTCAAGTTAAAAGTCCTGCATACAGTCGAGGTTTGAACATCGCTATAAAGCTGCTTTTTATTGCAAGTCACAAAAGAAAAGATGCAACATTCCCAATGCTTTCTCTAAGGGGGGGGGGGGGGGGGTCAGGACAGAAGGTGGAGAAGGAAAACGACATCCTGGCCATGAAAGACTGCTAATATTGATACAGCTGTACTCTACTTGCATGATGACCTCACTGGCAACATCCAATCAAGTTCATCACCCACAGCCAAATCTGTAATAACCTCGACAATTAAAGAAAAGTTCCCAGATACCATGAAGAAGGAACCAAATGACAAGTTAATCCTTTTATACACATTAAGAGCGCCGCCATACAAGCACAATATAAACAATACTTTAAAGGATAATTAACTGCAGCTACAGATTCCACAGACTTGCTCAAGAGCTGGCAACCCACATGCAATATCCCAATCACTAAATAATCGCTACGCTTTGCTAATGACATCCAGCCATCACTTTTTCCCTGCTTCGATGAGTCCACGATGAGCCACGATGACTAAAGCGTGCCGCCCTCTATTAGATCTCTCGCTGAATGCATTCGGAGGAGCTCTAACGTCAGTGGATCTGTCGGCCCTGGATACACACACATCTGCGAGTGAGGTTTTCACATGATGACGACTGTTAGCTCATGCTGCTGCTTGCCTGCTGGGTTGGTTGTGCTTGTAGATGTGTGAGTCACGCCATTAGCGCTAACAGTCTGCACGGTGGAACAGTAAGACTGCTGCATCATTATCTAGCAGATAGTGTGAAGAATATATAAGGAATCATTCCTTCAGACAGTTGGGGGTTGAGGAGAGGAAACATAAAGCCAGAGGTGTGCATGTATGTGTGCATGTAGGTGTGCATGTATGTGTGCATGTGTGCGTGACTGAGTGTCAAGTGTTCTACACTAAAATGCAGAATTTGGCAACGTTACAGCTGCCACAGAGAATTCTCCATAAAACTGATGAATATGGCTGCTGGATAAGAAAAAAGAAACGTGGCTTTAATTAACAGCTCACACGAATTGTACTATGACTGGCAGTAATCTCACTAATCTAAAGCAGATTGAATTAGACATTCTTCTTTATGGTAACGCTGCAACAGGACCACAGTTTTTAGTAGATTTGAATGGTGTTACTAATCCTGACCCAAGATTGTTCTCTGATGTTGTAACCACACACACACACACACACACACACACACACACCCACATGATCATTGTCATATTTTTGGATCGCTAATCCAGTCCATTTTGTTATTCATAATCCTTTAAAAACACTGACATGTGTTTTCATTTATAGTAGAAGTGTCACATTTGAAACTCCTTGCACTAACTGTGGGACTTTCAATGCTGTTTTGGAAAACTCCTTCAGTTCCTCTTCAACACGGGGTGAACGCTTGTCACGTAATGACTCGCGCCACTGACCTCAACCAGTTTCAATAACAAGGCTAAATTGTCGCTCCGCAACTTGGAGAAACAGTCCTTCCACCTCCAGGGAGCTGGAGAGGCTGGAAGTCAAAGCAACTTGTGAAAGGAAAAGACAGAATGTTCCTTTGCTCCCCAGCTCGGCTCCTTCTGGAGGTGAATTGATTTAACGGCTGAAAGTGAAATATTGCTCTCATCCTGGCCTTGGACCACTCTTGCCCCCTAACCCCTTCCTCAGTCGACCCCCCGCCCCCTCAAAACAGCCTCAAATTCCAGGAAAAGTTGCAGTGAAGTTCTGGCTTCCATAAATCACAGCTCCCCTCCCCAGCCGCTCCCCGCGGAGCACCGAGGGAGAAACATCATCCCCTTCCTTTTCCCTCGAACCCCTTCAGCTCAAACCCCCCTTCTCTGACTTTTAATGCTGCGTAAAGGAGCAGATGAGAACCTCCTCAACATTAACAACATCAACAGGTCTGTGTTTCACTTTGAGTCACTCACTCTGCGCTCAGATCTTTACGACCTCGTCTGTCACACCACGGCCGCGTCGAAGTCATGTTGCTTCAATCAGTCTCCTTGCTTTATTTACCTGTTAGTGTTTCTGCATGTGGTCATGGTGTCGTTAGACCTTTATTGCCAGCAATCTACAACGGTGCCAGTCAGGTCTGACTGACTCCTGTCTCTTAACTGTGCTTTTATAGTGAGCACAGCGGCAACAAACAACAAACAGTCCCTGCTGGGGGATTTGCTGGAGGGAAGTTCACATGGCAAAAGTCATACATAAAACTTACATGAACAGAGCTGCAATAATTGTGCATGGGAAATTGTTCCATGACACAATACACTCTTGTGTTACACTACTCAGGGAAAAGTTGTATTGATTGGCCTGTGCTTATGTCTAAAAAGAGCGTGCGACTGCAGTGCTGCAGCCCAACCCATGTGAGTGGTAGACCTGTCTCTGCATGCCCATTAAACGCAGGCGAGCCGATTAATACACAGGGTTAGGTTCACAAAAGACATATCCATCACATGGCTCGGTTTCTGGGACAGTAGGGCCGTGGGCTCTGACAGGAACTCTCGAAAGAGCTCTCGTGAATCGCACGTAAATAGAGAACATCCGTAAACAGTTTAGAAGACCCGTTTGGACTTTGTTCCAGAAGGGTGGTTGGTTGGGTGGGAAGAAGAAGGGACGCAGAAAAGGGGACGGGGACAGGAGGGGCGAGAGAGTGAAGCACTGCAGCTGATACTCCCTCTATGGCGGCCTGGTTGGGAGGAGCAACATCAGGCTGTTCTCCTTTGGGACGTTCTGCCTGTACTAACAAACCGACCCCAGGCCTCTGGTCTAATGGGAACCAGACCTGCTCACGAACCAAATCCCTTTCCCCTCTCTTCTTCTCCCCTCCCTCTCTGTATGACCAGCACTCCGCCGACACACACACACACTCCAGCTGAAGGACGCACTTGAATTATTCCAAACAGACCTGAAAATATTCCCCAGTTTTCCCACACAGCAACGGTTCATGACGTTCCTACATCAGCGCTGACCTTCTTGACCCTCGAGCAGCCAGACTCCAGCGACCCGCACTTATCTCCACAGCCACACTTTCTCTCACTTTCACATGCTTTCTCTATCACTCCTCCCTCTCTCTGTCTCACTTTACCTTCATCTATACATCACACATGGCACTCAAAGCTTTCCATTGACTCACATCGATACTTACAACCTATTTTCACCCAGTTTTATATGACAGTAAGATACATTTTCCACACAGCACAATTAGATCTCCAGCAAATGACTAAATCTGTGCTTCAGGCCTGGAGGCATCGCGAGGAGCTGCAGATCACTGAGAGAGAGCAGCTCATCCCTCGCTACAAAGTCTGAATGTTCTCATTGTGAGGGTTCAGAGTTTATCAGTGAATGTCCTCCCAGTCTCACTGCCGTCTCTATCTGAATGTTGTTTCACTAAAGTATGAATATTGGCACAGAGTCAGGCGAAGGGGAGAAAAGGCTCTTAAAACACACAAAGCCTCCATGTTGACTGCCCGTCTGATGCAGAGAGGGCTGATTGTGATACGGCCTGGTGACAGCGGGCCTCACAGACATGTGTTGCTGTTTAAATTGCGTCACTTTATCGCTGCATTCTTTTTCCTGATAATAAAAATAAAAACACGTGTTAACGCTTCCTTCTGTTACTCTTCTTTTTACTCTACAACCCTGGTGTGTGAGAAGTGCACGGAAACTGTTTTCAAGGCCAGAAAAGCTCATTATCTGTGCGTGCTGGAATCAGTGCTCCAATCACTGACGCCAAGTGCCTGGAAGTACGGCAGATTTGCTGAGGAGAATGGACCGTGTCTGAAGAGTTGGAACAAACACTGTATTTGACTGTTCAGCTATGTCTCCCTCCCACACATCTGGGCACAAACCCGTCAATGTTCCCGTGGGCAAAGATCTGTGATGCCCCCCCCCCCCCCCCCCCCAACACACACACACACACATTATATTTTTGCCAGGCCTTGTGTCCTTCTCAGGGGTTCCCTGTATTACTTGGCTGTGGACTATTCGCTTGTGTCTTTGTGCCGTGCACGCTGGGAGTGGCCGAGCTCTGAAGCTAAAGTGTTTTACTGCAGAGTCAGCACAAATGGAGACCTGCCGGTAACAAACGTGTTGCAACTCACTCACTTAACTCACTCCCTGAAAGAGGTTAGGAGTGGGAGGTGTGTTAGGGATGTGAAAGAAATGAGTCAGAAAGTGTTGTTTACAACTTTAAATGTTTGCTCAGATGCGGATTTATGCACTGCATACATAATCTGCTTGTGCTTTAGTGAGCGTGCGTTTGTCTGCCTGCGTGTTTGCGTGACATAGCTCCAGGATACATATAACTGGTGCTACATTGATCCATTTCAAACATGTAGTCACACGTCACAGTTGGATGCAATTGGAAGTGGATCAATACTGGAGCACAAAACAACTCCCTGAACAAAACATCCAGCAGTTTGACAGAAAGATGACATTACTGAGAACAACTGCTCTGAGATTATATGTCTTCACATGTTATTATACTGTAATAAAAACGTGGCTTCAAAACACACTCAAACCTTGCAACATAACAAAGAAATAACATGTACAGTGGCCTTGATGAGGCCAGGTGGGTGTGTCCAGCCAGGAGTTGGTTGGTTTATATTCCCACTGATGTCATTTGTTGAGGCAACAGACGTTTGACAGGAAGGGATTCACAAACAGCCAAGGTCATTGACCCACCACAGGGAAAAATCCACCAATCAGTTTGTTTGTCCCTGATGTTTCAAATGACGGATTATTCCCCGATGCATGGAGGAACAGAGCAGTCTTTGTCTATTAATGGTCACATATACACACACATACAAAACGGCTTTCGTCATTTGTTAAAAGCTCCTTCCTCTTTGCTCCTTTCTTTTCGAATCGGATCTCTTCCTCCACATTGTTCCACTGCCACGTTGGAGCCGGGAAAGTAGAGGCACCTGGATCCAGCTACTTTTCCACTGAGATTGTTCTCCTTCCAGATGAGCTTAAGCCAAAGTCTACGGTCATGTGATGAGAATGATGATGTGGCATGGTCTGATAGTGAGAAACTCGTAAGCGTGGGGACTCCACACCCCCGTACCCCCCCCCACACACACACACACTCTCCTGAATCCAATACGCAGAGATGTGTGGGATAACTCTCACAGGAGGAACTTGAACCCTCTGACTTCCTGCTTGCTGATGAGGTCACTGGTCTCAGTGGGAGTGTCTGTGAAATGCATGCTCAATAACAGACGACTGACAGCAGGGCACGGCGGGAGAAGGACGTGTAGCGGGGATCGGGGGGGGTAAATGACAGGTTGATGTGGGGGTGGGAGCGGAGGAGGGTGAAAAAGACCTCACAGTGACTGTCTCTAGTGAGCCTCAGGCACTTGGCAGAGCACAGCATGTGTTCATGTTTTAGAGAGGAATCAGTTTTCTCTTTAAAAAAATTGACAAAAGGGGTGGGGGTGTTTAAAGCTACACAGCCAGGAAAGTCTCACAAAATGGCTGAGAATGTTCCCGTCTGACAAAACGTTCTGTTTTTCATTAATCAGTAATTGCTATACCGGGGCAGTGCATGGACCTACAATCTGACTTCATGTATTAATGTGTGGGTTCAGATCGGGATCAGCGCTCCCTCAGGCTGGCTTCATGTATGACCAACAAAATGAGGCCCAAACCAGATGATTGAGCATTTACAACTATCATGTTGTCACAACAAAGCACTATTGCACAAAAAGGGAAGTGTGTTACATTATATACGGTATTAGGAAACATCTATGTGGTATATCACATGCTGCTGTCAGATGGTCTGCCTCTCGCTTGCTCCCCGATGATGTCAGAGCTCTTTTGATTAAAGAGTGGACTGCCTTTGGTCCAAGTGAAGGTCAGGTTACCATGAGGTAACTTCTGCAGGACCTGCGCCGCTGTGAGGCTAATGAGGGGGAGCACCTGGTGCACGGTGCCTGAGGCTGCGGCCCTATAGGTAGGGGTTAGTTAGGGGAAGGAAGGGAGGAGGAGGATGGTGATCGCACATACAAAGCCATCTTGTTTTAGGCCAGGCTCAGATGGAGCTGCTCTGTTGCCAAGAGGGTCCAGAGCTCTACATCCTGCCTCCCAGTGAAAGACCCAGTCTTCAAACAAGTTGCATGAACAAAGAGCCATACAGGCTGTGTGCATGAGCACCGATACATCACCCCTCCAACACACACAGCAATAGTATTTCACTATCTCCCTTCATCTCTGTTTTGACTTCCCGATACCACCCTCATTCACGTCTGAGTATTTCTCAAGAGGTCACGGTTTCATACCCTAACTCTCACAAAACAATGCAATTAAGTCATTCTCTGTAAAACACACACAGCTTGATCAAAACACACTCACTCCCCCGTCATCGTCTCCCTGCGTTTCACCCTTGGGCGGTGTAATGCCTTCCAGATGTTGATGTACTCTCCAGCCCTACCAAACCTTGGAAGTCAGTGCCCCTCTCTCATGGTGTTAATGGTGCCCAGGAGGCGTCTGAATGGGGGAGGGTGGTGTGTGTGTGTGTGTGTGTGTGTGTGTGTGTGTGTGTGTGTGTGTGTGTGTGTGTGTGTACGTGTGTGTCTGTGTGTGTGTGTGTATGGGGGCGGGGGGGTCACAAGACCTTTCAAGCTCCTACCGAGCCCACAAAAGGACCACTGCATCCTTTCTCTTTCACAGGGTAATCGCTTATCTATCTTCTCTTTGCGCTGATCAGCGGGGCTTCAATGCATGAGGAACTTAGGTGTGGTTTGAAAAGTAAGGTTCCCAGTAAGGTTTGAGAAAAGAAGGTTTGCTTACAAACAGGATATCAAAGTGCTCTGCAGCTGTTCTCTGTCCAGATGGGTAGTGGCGGTAAATACTATTAGGTTTCATTTGTCTGCATCCACGGGTGGGGCTTTGGGTATCATGTGTCAGCTGCTCCTCGTCAACTTATTACAATCCTGCCGACGTTTCTCTTATTTCCTTATCTCAGTCGAGGCCTATTAGCTTCAAGCGTAAAAAGAAATCAATGGCTACTCTCAAGAGCTAGCTTGTGTTACCATCTCCCCTCCTAATGACCCTCAGCAAATGATCATGTGTCACAGTCTGAGATTTATGTTCATGTTCCAGGCTTAGCTCTATTAATGTGTAAAAGGACAATCATTAGGGCCATATGTGTTTCTCAGTATTGAAACAGACAAAGTCCCTCAGGCCATGTTTTAAAAAATGCTAATCTCCTCTTTAAAGTAGCCGATGGAGCTCATCTGGCTATTTATTTGGAGTTTATAAAGAGTTTTGTGGCGGAATGATATGCAACCGTCAGTGGCACAGATTCCACAGATGGCTTTGGGGTGGTGATGGCCTAGTGGTGTAGGGGTACGACTTCCGATTGTGCCCCTGAGCAATGTACTTAACCCTGGGACTGTCCCTGTAGCTAGTTCACTGTAAAGTTGCTCTGAATAACAGCGTCTGCTAAATGACCTGTAATGTTTGTGTTTTTTTGGCTCAGCGAAGACAGAATATTCGACATATGCATACATACATACTAGCATGGCTGGGGCAACGGGACAAGAAGCAAAACAACACAATAACATTTTGTCTGGCCAATGGATCCTCTGAGGCCATGAGCCCCAGACTCAAAGCCAAAGGAGAGAGAGAGAGTGAGCTGGAGAGAGGAAAAAGCTGCAGGCTGAAGAGCTCTGTGAGAAAGTGTCCATCTGCAGCACATGTTGGACACGGCCCAAAACAAACAAGTTAAAATTAAACCACAGAAAGACGGCCAATCTCCGTGTTTAAAGTTCTCGCAAACAGAGGATTACCGTGTTACCATTTCAAAGGTCTCTGAAATTGTCAGTTTTGTGGTTTATCCCACCACAATACAACCAATACTTTCTGTGACAGCTCCACCACTGGCTGAGGCACAGCTGGTCACACAGTATGAATGAAGATCCTACATAAAGGTTTGAAAGATAATTCTTGCAGGTGCCATGAAGAGAGTTGTGTTAGTTGTAGGATAGTTATAGTGTAGGATGTTAAATAACTTCCTTAAAGCAACAACATTACTCATCGCCACACTAAAGTGAATGCAATGGTATGCATGACTTTATGCGTGACATTATAAAACCGCTTTTGTTTTATTTTATTCGCACACACATAGGACTGCATACAATCTAGATAATGACAAGATGAGAAATGTGACAGGAGATGTCAAGAAGCCACAGGTTTATACGGCAGACCTCCGATGGCAATGTCCTTTTAACATTTTGTAAGGACAAAGAGATCTTGATAAATTGTAGTTTGGGGTTCCATATCTGTACGTCATGATATCTGACGGAGCACTTTCTATGTTTCGTTTTTTGTAAAACTTTTGTTGCAAAGTTGTATCCATCCATTGTCCATGTTGTGTGTGTGTGTGTGTGTGTGTGTGTGTGTGTGACATTCAACTTCTAATGTATTTTACAAGGTGATGTGTTCCAATTCTAATAACACACTTTATGGTGAGATCAACAGCACTTACCGTAACAACTCGTGTGGCAATACGCTCAGTGCAACAAAGTACTTAAAAACAAGACAAGACAGACAAGAAGTCAAACTACAGAAGTGCAGAATCTTGACCTGAATGCACTTAGAGACGTCACACGGTATAAAATCAGCCTTTGAGTTACATTTCCTGCCAAATGTGTGGTTAAAGGTTGACCTGTAACTAAGCAGTTTTTGTTGACAAAAAGAAAAATGGACGTTCTCTTTGCTTTAAGATAAATACAACATGGAGGCCTCTGAGCCTCTCCTACCCGTCACAAATAATGATTAATTCTAATTAAATCTGGCTAACAGGAGACCCACTTTTCAACTTCATTGGTTTTGACCTTGCTAATTAGGTTTCCCCAGCAGCTTTGTTATGGCTTCAGTGTGAGTGTATGTGGTCGCTGTGGTTGCCACTGCTGAGGTTTCCCAAATCCATATGATTTCCAACTGTTTGCAGCAGCCCCCCTCCTCCACCTCTACTAAAAGCCTCGTCTGCCCCACTAATCTGTGCACAGGCAGAGGAGATCAAATTCGTATGAAGGTTAAAGAGAGTGTGGGGGAGTTTTGACATTTGATTTGACACCATGCTGCCATCTAGTGGTGACTGACAGTAATCAGGTGCAGCCTTGGTCTTTTGTGCTTGCAAAAGAAAACACTGTAAATCTCTTGCAACTTGAAAACTTCTTCGTTTTGCATGCATTAACTTGACAGAACAACAACTTCTTAAATGTTTACCTCAAAGTGAAGACATGTGTGCACTGGGATTTACTTTAGGATCACTTTGTTGGACCCAACACGTGGTGGAGCCAGAGATCAGTGACGCCCACGCGGTGGCTTCTGCTGTGTAAGTACAAATGTAACCCCCTGGTCAGAACAAAGAGCTATCAGATTTAACATTCATGTTTTCTCTTCCTCCCTCTGGAAGCATTTAACGTCATGAGCAGATGTCGTTGGTAGGTTTGGAGGATATCATGCAAAGGGGTCGGAGGACTCCTCGGAACAATCTCACCCAGATGATGTTAGGAGGGTCTTTGCCGTTCAACTGGAAAAATATTTACAGTTTATGGCTCACAAAATGCATGACATCATCGTTCACGGTCCTTTTACTCAGCACATGCACCTCGTGAACCCATTTTTCTGCTGATGAAGCAGAACTGAGGCTGTTGAAAATCCAAATCATCATTTATATATATATATATATATATATATATATATATATATATACATATATATATATATTAGTAATCTTTGAAAATAAAAGAAATGATGAGTTAAGAGAAACTGAACCAGCTTCTGTCTGAGCTCTTTGTCTGTTCCCCCATCACGCAGCCCCTAAACATTCCCATATGGCTATGATGTCAAGCTTTATGGTGCAGAGCAATGATCCCCTCTTTGGACAGTCAGACCCTCCCTCAGCCAGAGGACCTGAAACCCTGCTGTCAGCAAGAATCTGTCCTGCTGACGTGATCTTCCGCAGGACAGATTCACGGGTGTTTTTTTAAGCTTCTCTGAAATCACTGTAAAGGACCAAGAGAGGAAAAAAATTATCGTTTCCTTACACAAATGAATCAGGTGACTCTGGAATCTGTGCAGCATTGTACAAATCTAAAATGTGTTTTGATTTATTTTCTCTTTTACAGTTATAATCAGGGGGCCACTTGGCAGATCCTCTGACTCCTCATCCCCCGCCAACTTGGAGTTTGTTAGTGAATCATATTGTTGTCAGCACACAGTTGAGAAGGAAAGGGGCAGATTGTTCTTGGAGAGGCCTTCTCCTATGACTCAGCTGGACAGGAGTGAGCCTCTCTTTATGAAACATTATAACGAAACAATGGAATTACCATGAAAGGAGCTTTTCAGTCCCAACAGCCATCCAGACTAACACTGCTTCATTTCCAACTGAAGAGAGCTGTTGCATTTAACAGGAGACAGGGGGAAAAGAGCGCACAGAAAGTAACGCTGTGGAGAGGAAGAGGTGGGGTACATAAGAGAAAATTACATTTAGACCTGCAACTGTAAGCTCACTCCACATCAGCTGGCAGAGACCCAAGTCTACTCAGTGCACGCTCAAACTGTAGGGTGAAATACTGGAAAGGCTCACAGTTTGACTATGTTAAGTGAATTAATATAATGCAACCAGGAAGTGGCAGAGGATCTGAAGAATAAGCAGAACAGGAGGTCATCTGATAAGAATAAGATCAGGAAGAGAGTATTCCGGCTTCACGTCTTACACTGATTTTAAACACTCTTCCTGTCTTTTGCAGACTCCTTTGAATTGTCTGCAGTAAATTGGATATTTCCTGCTTTGTATCTGGTTCCTGCATACAATAGACTTACCCTTTCTATTTCCACCGCTAACTATTTAATTATGTGTCAAGAGAAGGCCAGCACATCATACTGAGTCATTTAAGTTGATGTAGGAGTCCTGCAAATCTGCTGTTGGCACAACATCTTGTACCGACAATTAAGAATCCTACAGATTTTGTCCTGTAGCTCAAAGTTGTTACATAACATGTGAAATATCTCAGCATGCACTTAACGGGTTTGTTATAAATCTTAGTGACTTTGGTTATCTCCTGACATTCCCTCTACTGCTGCCATGAGGTTTACATTTGTGGTTTTGAGTGAAACTATGTAATGGATTGCCTTACAATTAGTTACAAACATTCATCTCCCCTTCAGAGTAAATTATAATCCCTTTGCTGATCCCCGACTTTCAATGTAGCACATCATCAGGTCAACATTTTAATTTGTCACCTGCATTTGTTCCTGTGTTAGCAATCACATTTTGAGCATGTTAGCATGATTTCACAGCCTTGTTGAGTGCTAGCATGGCTGCAGACTCTTGTTATTACGTTCAAAATATGGCTCTGATAGTTTAAAACATTTACCCCAATGGTGTGATGAATATATATCCCGGCAGGAGGGTCGTTAAGTACGGCACAGATAGGGAAACTAGGCATGATTCCAATGCTATTTTATACTATTTTAAATCTGCTATTTTATACTATTTTAATTCTGCTATTTTATACTATTTTAAATCTGCTATTTTATACTATTTTAATTCTGCTATTTTATACTATTTTAATTCTGCTATTTTATACTATTTTAATTCTGCTATTTTATACTATTTTAATTCTGCTATTTTATACTATTTTAATTCTGCTTTTTTATATTATTTTAATTCTGCTTTTTTAATCAATCAATACTGTGATTATTGTACTGTAAATGCTCTGTCTAATCTTGTACTATGTTTTTGCTGTGCAATTCTTGTATGAAAGGTGCTATACAAATAAAGCTTATTATTATTATTATTATTATTATTATTATTATTATTATTATTATTATTATTATTATTATTATTATTATTATTATTATTATTAGTGTTCTCTGAGGCCAACATTGTCACACAACTGTGAGAAGTATGCATATAGCTACCAGCCCCATGGTACATTCACACATCAAGTTTTAAATGCAGATAGGAGTGATGAAGGAGGCTCGCATCTGGAATATTTTACAACCTCTGTGAATCTGGAGAGTTTGCATGAGATCAGCTGTACTGTACATGTTTGCAGACCCTTTCCCAAAAGCACACATGCATTCCAGAAATGACCTCTGCTCAGTTTAATGACCAAGGGAAGAATGCATTCCTTGGCAGGGGAATTGATGTTACCCAATGTGGTATGTAGAGTCTTAACTGCGTCTTGTTATTTAAGTAGTGTGAGGTCTGCACAGAAATCAAGTTGAATCTAAATTCGAACTGAAGTTGAATGTTAAATTACTTCAATTGCGTAACAGCGTTTTGGATCAGGTATAACATTTGCAGGAAATTCCCTTGAGCTTCTGACAGAGGTGGGAGGTGTATTTTCTTTATCGGATGAGTCGAGAGATGTTCTTTGGATGAGTAAACTGATCCTGTGCTGTTTGACATAACATGCAGTTTTCCCAGCAGGTAAGATACAATTACGCTGTGTGGAGGACAGAGCATTATCTTGGATTTCCTGGAGTAAAAAAGTAATTTGAGGAAATCCTGTCTCCACAGTGTGTCCAGCAACGCTGACGCTGGCATCCTTTCTCTTGCACAAGATAAAGAAAATAGCTGCAAAATGCCAGCAGAGACACAAGGAATCTGAGGAGGACAGAGGGACCTCTGTTAGACTCATGCATTTTCCATGATCACATTACAGTAAGCTTTGCTGCAGTGAGTAAATGGACAACACTCATATTGTTGCATGGTGAATGTCTCTGGTGTTATTCTCTGTTTTCACAAATCTACTGGTTGAATATTAAATAGCTACTCAGTTTAAAAACACAGATAAAGAGAGGGTGAGAAAAAAGCATCTGGTCACCAACAAGGTTACCTTATCAGTGTCCCGACGAGTGATTAGTCTGTGGATGTGCATTCATTCTTTTACATGTAGTGTCTTTCCTTGTCCTTTTCATTGTCATATATTTACAGCTATTTCCTCTTTGTCACAGGAAAAAGTGTACAGAGGTAACGTTGTCTCCTGGAGTCCCTTAGATCCTTTATTTAATGTGCTTGTATATCCTCACAGCTCATTCCTTTAACTTTCCCCCCCCCCGCTCACTCTTATTGCACTTGGCATGTTCACAAAGAGCCTTTAGATCAGTAACCAACACAGTTTACCAAGTGTAAATTAAATTAAATTGTCTTTTCTTTTATGAGAACCACGTGATTCTTTTCCTCTTCCTTTTATTCCTTTACTTCCTGTTGTCTTATCATATTTGCAGGGGATGCCCCTTTTTATGCGACTTCTCTGTTTCGTAGTAAGAAGACAGACTTGAGACAAAACACAAACATGATAACTTCTTTTTTATCTAATGGATGGAGACATTTATATAAAAGGTGAATGGAGTCATGTGTTTACAATCTGTCGTCTTTTAGATTTATCTGTGTTTGTATAAAGCTGTACAAACAACTCAAACACGGCTGGAAACATTGTCACATTATTACCACGTATAAATAGAAACCCTTTATCGTGAGAAAACAAATCCTGTACTCGAGCTGCCATTTCTCCCACCATTAACTATTGTGTGACTCACTGTAAATATCTGAGCACCGTTAATCCAAATGAGCTGCAAACGCTTCAGAGGCTCTCTGAGGTCGCTCCCTGCGCGACTTCGGACATGAACAGGAACACGAAACTGATAGAGATCACATTTCAGGCTTGATAACATTTATTAGAAGAGGTAAAGACACTTTTCAATATGTTGGTTCTGTTTGGCAGCACTCTTTGTTTGGTTTTCAGTTCCTTACAGGGAAACAACAATCCCTTGTCAAGAGATTAAAGCTCACTATTGTCATGTGTCCAATTACAATTTGTTTAAATTCTAATACCAACCTTTGTGAGTGTGGTTTAGTGCATAAACCTCCTGGAGTGCGAGTGCAGAATAGTGCATGTAATGCCTGTGTTTAGTTTTTGGGATCAGGGAGTGTTTCAGCTACTCGACTGGAATCTCAATGCTTGTTTTCTTAACTGAAGCCTCCTGTTTGTCTTTCATGGCCTCCCCTGTTGAATATCTTCTTCCATCATCCCTTTCTGCTCCCATCGGATGAACTGCTCAAACCAGCGTTGACCCTAGCGAGATTAAAGACGTCTCACTGTGTGCAGCTGTTTATTCTCAGTATTCAGTATACATCATTCATTCATCCCATCAGCGTGTCAGGGGCAAAATTTTCCCCATTTCAAGGAACTCATACTCATCCCGTACTCCAGGATGTGACTGCATGCATGCTGTGTAGTGGGGAAATTCCACAGATTGTATTTGTTTTCTATGAAAGTGGAAGTTGCAATACTGGTAGAGCAAATGTGTCTTGAATGTGGATGTGTGGGTGGGTGTGAATCTCTGCGCTGGTGACCTTAAGAAGTGTGGGCATAATGAATATATCTATATCTGTTGTGGCCTAATATGTTTCATGCACTTTGAATTACATTGAAAAACATCACAGCAGGAGAACTACCAGTTGAAACAACGCCTGATTTCATGAATAAGAAAGATAATCCCACACACAAGAGAGGAGAGAGAGAGGTGAGAGAGAGAGAGAGAGAGAGAGAGAGACCAGGGACCTAAGATAGCGACAAGACATATAGACATACAGATATACATAGATAGAGAGAGAGGATTCGAGAACGAGATCTGATAGACTAGATCGAGAAGAGAGGATTTAGAGCGAGAGAGAGAGTGGCGTTTTTAATATAATGAAGAGACATACAGATAGTATCTTCGACTACATACTATCTCCAACTATATTATACAGATATATAGATATAACATATATACATATATCATATATTATAGATCTTATATAGATATATATAGATATATCTCTATATTTAGCATTATATATAGACTATAGAATATATATAATATTATATACTAATTCATAGATCTACAAATACTATAGATAGATACAATATAGAGAGCTATATAGTACAATATACCTATATAGTACAGGTAGTGTTACTATAGAATATATATACAAAAAAACCTCATATAATATATTATATATATATATATATATATATAGATATCCTATATAGATCTCTATATCATCTAATATATATATATATAGATAATCTATATCTATATACATCATATACTCTATAATATAGATATATATATATAGATATTGATAATATATAGAAGATAGAGAGAGCTATAGTAGAGATTATAGATATACTATATATATATAGAGAGAGACAGATAGATAGATCGATATATATATACATTATATATAGACAGATAGATAGACGCTCTTAGAGAGATTAACAGAAGGAGATTTTAGAGATGTTAATAGATAGACATATAGGAGAGATAGATCTAGGCAGAGAGACATAGATAAACCCATAGAGATATATAGAAGATAGAAGAGAGAGAGATAGATAGAGATCTAGACGCATTCTATATTCTCACTATATAACTATATTCTAGCGAGTCTATATGAGAGTATATAGATAGATACCTAGAGAGAGATACAGACTATATAAGATAGAGATAGAGAGAGATAGATATATAGATATATACAAAGAGAGAGATAGAAGATATAATAGAGGATAGAGAAAGATAGAAGAGATAGAGAGAAGAGATAGAGATAGAGATATAGATAGATACTAGAGAGATAGATAGGAGAGAGAGATAGACAGAGATAGAGATCTATATATAGATAGATTCTTTCTAGTATATATAGACTATACTATATATATATCTATATATCCAGAGATCTCTAGAGAGAGAGAGATATATCTAATCTACTATCAGAGAGAGAGATATCTTAGATCTATCCATCTCTACTCTAATTCTCTCTCTCCTTCTTCCTCCTACTCTCCTATACCCCCTCTCTCTCTCGCTCCCATCTCCTCTTTCTAGACCACTCTCTCGCTCTCTCCCCTCCAGAATCATAGAGAGAGATATATTATCTCAAGACTCTCTCCTCTAGATCAGCGCTCATACCCTTCTCTCTCTCGATTAGAGCTTCCGAAGAAGAGCAGAGCCTGCCAGTGTGCTGCTGTGTTTCTCCGCTTCTCCTCTGAAGTGCTTCAGTGCTTCATTACACATCGGACGGTGCAGTAAGGAGAGAAGCCGAGCAGAGGAAGAAACGACAGAAGAGACGTTGTTCAAATCCAATGAGTGACAGTACATCATTTGTTCGACTCTTCGTGGGGTTCCTGCTCAGTGCGACAGGTAGGTCTTTGCTCAATAAGCTTTATAAGGTAGCTTACATTTGTGTCTTGTTATTTAACAGAATGTATATTTAATGAGAAGCCATGATCTCTAGCCTATATGAAATAGACCGACACTGAAATGTGAAAACGTTGTATGAGCTTCTGCTTTAAGAGCCATTAACGATATACAGCTGCAGGTTAAAGTGTCGGGGGGGAGTGATGGGTGCACAACTGAGCTTTAACCAGAAGAGAGCGGTATGATATGAAAAGACACGGACTGCCAGCTCATTGTTCACCGAGTGCAAACAAAGCAGCTTCACATAAGGTTATTAGAAAATGTGTAACTCTTTTATAAAGCCACAGAATAATCCCGTAACAAACCTCAAGAGAACAATACGAACCTTTGACCAGCAGGGAAAAACAAGTTTCTACACTACAAATATTAAATCAGACCCCTTACTTCATTCCCTCGAGTAAATAGTTTTTAGTCATTTCAAGATTATTATTTATTATTATTATTATGTAATGGTTTTTTTTAATCTTCCAACATTTGGGGGTTATTTTAGTGTAATTATATACTTGCGTGTTAAAGTGATGAAGTCGTTTGTAAAGGCTAATTGAGAAGGTTAGGGGGGAAAGCATTCTTTGGCAGGTCATGAAGTCCTGTTCCTCTTTGCTGACCAGCTTTGGCTTCTTCTGTGCACATGTTTCCCAAATCAAAAGTGAAAGTGTGTGTTCATACCACTTACTTCCAACTTCAATTACACAGAAGAAACAAGGTCACAGACGGAAGTGTGTACCTCTTCTTAGTTATCTAATCCAAACAACACAAGCTGAGACACAACCTCTTATAACCTTTCTGATTAGACGATCCAACAACATTTGGATTAATTTGCTGACACAGTTAAGGGAAAGCTCAGGGTCAGTTAACCACGACAGGAACATACATTTTATAATGTAAACCTAAAGTATAGGGAGGCAGTTCATTTCCTTTCTTACCACACATTAAAAGGCAATTAAATGTTTCTCCTGTGGCAATTATGCAAACATTACATGTCACATCCCACGCTGTAGGTGCACATGCCTCCTGTCCCGTTGAGTTGAGCCCCCCCAGTGTTGTGGTGAAACATGGAGCCTCGGTCTCAGTCAACTGCAGCACATCGGAGAGCCTGTTTTATAACATAGGCTGGGAGGCTTCACAAGGAGGCATAGAAGAACGTACGAAGAAGCCCAACCATCTTGTCTGGACTGTGGAGCATCTCACTGAATGGACCAGCACTCCCATGTGCTACATCAACCCATCCCAGGACAGTCTGTTTAAACAGTGCAGGCAGAAACTAAAACTTGTGCTTTACAGTAAGTCTAGCTTATTCTGCACACACTCAGAATGACACTCTTTCTAAAACTGCGTCTGGTAATCGCTATACTTCCCCCCCCCCCCCGCAGCATTCCCAGACACCATCAGTATCAACTCCAGTGGTGGCCCAGACGGTGTGATGAATGAACTGGAGATGTATAACTTCACATGTGGCATCAATAATATAGCACCTGTTCAAAATCTCACTGTAAAGTGGTACAAAGGAGATGCAGTGGTCTATACAGACACTTCTGACGATCCCAGTAAGGTTCCAGTGGACAGATCGTCTGTATTCAGCTTTACACCGAGCAGAGAGGACGACGGAGTCACCATCAGGTGCGAGGCACATTTGGACCTGTGGCCAGACGGTCCACAACTTAATGCATCTTCACAAGAGTTTAATGTCAGCGTTCACTGTAAGTATATCGTGTGTACTCACTCACCAATCTGAAATGCCCCTAAAGCCATATTTTATTCCTTTAGGTCATTAATATCTGATATGTTGGCGTTTGGATTTACATTTTTATCTCCACCAAAGAGATTATGTTTTTGGTTACTTCATCAGGATTACGAAAAACTGCCGGCCCGATTTTCATGAAACTTGGTGGAAGGGTGTCGCATGAACACGTTACATTATCATATCTTTTCACTTACTTAAATGGCATTGGTGGATGTCTGCGCTCTCCAATCGGGATTTTCACTATACTGTGATGTTTTTAAGGTCGTGCAGCTCTTAATTATCCTACATATACACGCCTAAAAGGATAAAAACATGAGTTCTCGTGCCTCATTTATGTCTCAGCATGCTTTTCATCCATTAAGTAAAAGTAAAACTTTTATAAATTGTTGCTGTGTTTGCTTCTGTATAGTTGGACCAGAGCTAGAATGTTTTTCTTCTGGAGAAGAAGTGCATTTACTGGAAGGAGAAACACTGGAGAGAATATGTAATGTGACAGGAAATCCTGTATCCACGGTGACGTGGCTGAAAGACGGACGTCCCACAGACCCGGCCGCCCCTCTGAGCAGGGAGAACGAAGGCCGGTACTCCATTACAGCTGAAGGCAAAGTTTTCCCCGTCCAAAAGATATTCAGGGTTCGTGTAATGTGTGAGTATCTCAACCAGCCATCAGAACAAAAAGCAACATGAGCATGAAGAGTAAAATATTTTGTTTTTGGAATTACTGTATATTTCTAACACTTTGCGCATATGCTTTTCATTGTTTTCATATCACCAGGAGTAAAATAAAATGACTCCATTTCAAGTAAATGTCCTGTCTTACAGTACAGACGTATTTTCAGCAAAAATATAATCAAAGTATTAAAATACTACAAACTATTATTACTTATCCATTAATGTGTAGAGTTATACGGTTGTAGTTGGTTGGGGTGAAGCTAATTTTAATAACTTTATATATATATATATATATATATATATATATATATATATATAATAACAATACAAATAATATTACCTTTATTTGTATAGCACTTTTCAAAAAACAATGTTTACAAAGCAGCAATATTTTTTATATAATGTTATATTAGGTAATGTATCGTCACTCCACTGTAGGTCTGAAGTACAAAGTGTTTTTGCTTCTAGATGGACCAGAGTTGATGTGTCCAAGCAATTACACTGCAGTGGAGGGCGCTCCTAACAACCTCACCTGCACCGTGGAGGGCTTTCCTAAACCTGTGACCACCTGGTTCAAAGATGGAGACGAGGTGGAACTTCCAGAGAACCTCACCAGAAGTGACACGGGACAGTATCTGATCACAGCTTCAAGCCCTCTGTCAAGTGTCGACCTCACAGTGGACATTAATGTCATGTGTAAGTTCATGTGATGACAATCCTCAATATCTACTCTTAATATGATTTGCTTTTACTGTGACTTATATATTCTCCCTTGCTGTCTGTAGACCCCCCCTCAGAGATAGTTGAGCTTGAGGATGCTGAAGTTGACGTTGGTTCCACTGTGTGGTTGAAGTGCTCCTCAACGGGCAACCCGCGACCAAAGTATTTCTGGGATTATTACCGGACCGCCAATGTGATGGAGATAAATGAAGATGGAGTGTCCCGTCTGCACATCCACAACGCTACTGGATACAACATGGGCTCCTACACATGTCACGCCGGGAATGAGAGAGGAAATGTGTCTACAACAGCCAGAGTGACGGTAAAAGGTAGGCTCATGTTTACTAGGCTGTCACGATGTAAGATTTTCCCTACATGATTATCATGGCCAAAATAATTCACGATAATGATCTTTAGAACATTTGGGGCACGAGGCGCGGTTTCTATTTAGGTGTGTACACCGCTCTGTAGGTGCGCATGTGTGTGTGTGTCAGTGTGTGAATAAAAAAAAATGATGTTGTTTTTTTTTATTCGAAAAAGAAAGGAAAACCACCTTGAATTTCAGGCAGCGCCCTGCCAAGACAATGTTAGGGGAAACACTGTATACAAAACAAAGAACATAAGTCATTGGGGCATTCCCAGGTAGACTTCAGACTCCCCAGAGGAAGGCACTCCATTATCAGCTTGTCCTGCTGTCACAATGCAACCGTGCTTATCCTCCTATCTCCATTACTTTTCAAAGGCAAGGAGGACGTGTTGCCTATCTGAAGCTGGCTGTATTGCTCAGCATGCTGTGTGTCGAACACACAAAGGAAACAGTGTTGCACTCAATATATACAGAAGAACAGCAGGGAACACAAATCTATTTCCTGAATCTTCCACTGAACACAGCGAGCTAAGAGAGAACTGAGCAAGCGCTCCTTTGCACATGCAGGCACTGTTGACGTATTGAAAAGCCATGAACTTTGGGCTGAGGATAATTGTCGGTGAACTTTGGTGATCCCCTAACTCCCCTGATCAGTTCAAAAGTTCTCAACACTTTAGATTATAACTAAACTACCAACATTTATGACAGTTCTATCTTTGCACTTCAATTTTAGCATTTTCACACACTACTAAACTAAGTTAGTAACATGTAACCGACACTGGCACATGTTGACATGTCATAGTAGGAAAAGCACAGGTGTATTTAATTACATTAATGATAGTTGTGTTACAGTTAGGGGGGCCTGGTGTTGTGCATGCTGGCTCACTCACTGGAATAGTTTACTGTGAGCATCGTTAATGTTATCAACAAGTCAGCACATTAGCATGTAGGCCTAAAGTACAGCCACACAGAGCAGCTAGCATGTACACTCATGGTGTAATATTAACTATCTTATTTTAAAGCTACTGTTTCTGTATGACTTAACGCCACAATAACCCAATTATTGGTTTTTTTCTGAGTTTTTATTAACCTTTTGAAGTTTAATTCTGAAGTCTCTATTTGGATACATTTATATGCAATTTATTTATCATAATGCTACAACCATTGGTGCCCTGGCGTAACGTCTCACTGTAGCCAACTGGCACAACTCACAGTTACATTTATAGCCTCAGTGGGAGTGTGTGCGCGTGTGTGTGTGTGTGTGTGTGTGTGTGTGCCCAGTGTTGGGGGAGGGAGGGCTGCTTCCCAGTTTCCTCTACGGTGATGTAGAGCTGGAAGTTGTGCGGTGTCTGCAGACATAGCTTAGCTTAGCTTTCTCCCAAAAAGTCAACAAGTCGCCGCTGGCTCGTCCCATGTAGCTGAGGGGAAGCAGGAGAAACCTCAGAGGCGCTCAGTGGAACAGAAGAGGGTCGACAGCTGCTGGACAAACTTTACTCCAATGGATGTTTTCAACGCTATCCGTCTACTTTCAGTCCTTTTGGCTTTAGAGCTGATGTCGCTTTCTAACGGGACAGGACCGAGTGAGTTGAAAGCGAAATTATAGACCTCATGTTTTCTTTTGTGTCGAGCTTGAAATGTCTCGTTTGGGCTAATCGATTTAAAAGGAACAAAACACGGGATTGTATTGGTCTATTTATGTAGAGTGCTGAGTGATGAGGAGCTAATTTAAAGCAACAGTGAAGTTTTAAAAAGTTCAGAGGACACTGGGAATTCAGAAAGTGTTGTACTGTATTAGCTACATATGCTTTGAATGGGCACACATGATACTTTCTTTTAATGTGTGTGAATGCTAGTGGAAAATCAACTGCTTTGGTTGTGTGATTATTGGTAAGGAGCGGGTTTTTGTGTGTGTCTATCTAATCTAATGTTTCAAGCTTCCTCTCGCATACTGTGTATTATCAAGTTAGTTGATAAAATAGCATTTGATCAAGTTAGGATTACGGTTAGTTGTTAATGGGCTGGGTGCAATGTGACGCATTTAACTTGAGATATTGATAATACAGTATAGTCCGGCACAAAGAATGCAGGAAGGCAAGTGCAGGCATTTCCTAAGGGAGGGTGTATTTCTTTCCTGAGCCTTTTCCTGTTGCTTTTGTTCTACAGTCTGCTCCACACCATTTCACCACAGCCCTGGATGTAGAACTGTTATGTTAAGATAATGGGTGTGTGTAGACGTGGAATAACATTTCTCGCCCCCTACTCTACGTTCCACAGGTGACAAAGGAGAATGCCCCATCGAAATAACGCCAGGCAGGATGGTAGTACGATACCAAGGCAGTGACCAGCATGCGACATGCAAGCCATCATCCGCCGACTCCGTACATGTGAAGGAAATCTACTGGCAGGTTCTCGAGGGCGTTATAACTAACAGCTCAAGTTGGTCTGCTGACACCAATAAAGACTGGGACCCAAGGCCTGTTTGCACTGCGTCGTTTAACGTCAAAGGAACATGCCAGAAACATTTAGACTTCACCCTCTACAGTATGTGTTTCTAACTTATGTACTTTCACTGTCTTCAACTTTTAAACGTGTTTTCTAAAGTTTTTGGAACTATCCTTTTTTGTTGTTGTCATCTCTTCAGAAACACCAGACAGCGTCTCCATCCGTCTTGCGAATAACTTGAGCGCAGTGGTGGAGGACAGAGAGTTCCAGCTGCAGTGTGACATCACCAACGTTGCTCCTGCAGGGAACCTCGTTGTGCAGTGGTACCTAGGGAATGAAACCTTATCAAAAGGTGAGGGATCTTTCTTAAAATGACCGTTCACCCCAAATCAAATCCTGAAATCATGACCTGGTTACTCAAGATAATCCACAGGCCTTGTTGTGAGCAGTTTTGTATAGGAACTATGTCTTTCTACTGAAAGTGTGCATCTAGAGAATATAGAGAATTAGAGAATCAAACTTTAGGCAGAATAAATGAAACTCTTTTCTTACATTATATTCCCCCCCCCCCCCCCCCAACGTTCAGGCTCACTGCGAGTGTCAGACTGCCTGCCTGACAACGACACAAACTGTAACATCAGTGTTGTCCGATCCCCGCTGAACGTGTCGTCCACCATCAGCATCACTCTGAACAGAAACGACAACGCAGCAGAGTTCAGATGTGGGGCTGAGTTGGATCTTGGACCTGAGGGACCGCAGCCTCCTCCGACCATGATGTCCAGTCCTCTCAACTTCACCGTCTACTGTGAGATCACACTTCACATTTGCTGCTCAGTAGACAACACTGTAACATCAAGTGATGATGGACATTTAATGGCAATCACGTGCTCTCCCTCGTTTAGAGAGATTGTTAGAGTGGCGAAACACTTTCCCAGTTTTTTGTCTTTAAGGAAAATATAAGAAGAGAGAAGAAGGTAACAGATCTGTTGATGCTGCTGCTGCAGTGTTTGTTGATGTACATGTGCATGCTGCAAATATGGCCACTGATTTTAAGGTTTTAGTTTTATTTTCCATCTCATGTCATATATTTCATCTAATTTTTACTATTATTATTATTATTATTATCAAGTGTACTATATATTTTACATTCCATTAATTATAACAACAACATAACATATAACATCACGGTTTTAAATATTAATTCTATGTTTATTTACCTTTATTGTAAAGCACTTTTTGTTGCATTTCTTGTATGAAAAGGTGCTTTCCAAATACCTTTTTTCAATTTAATAGTAAATTGTAATTGTAAAAGTAAGTATTCATACTGTTCTATTGTCCTTCATTATCTCAACAGTTAAGCCCGTCATTAATACCACAAAGCTTCCGGACACGATCCCAGTGTTCAGGGGTTATCCTGAGGAACTTGTATGCGAAGCTGACGGTCACCCACCTCCAGAGATCAAGTGGCTCTACAGCTCAGACAAAGACCCCCACGAGTCTGGAGCCACACTCACCGTGTCTGAAGCCGGCGTCTACAGCTGCAGCGCCATCAATGAAGTGGATTCCATCTCCCATGAGGTCAAAGTGATTTTTAAAGGTAACAACACTCTTAATCTAAACTCCATTTTATATTTTTGGGAATAAAATATGCATGTCTTCCAATTCAAATGTACAATAGATCTCTTTGCTAAATGCATTAAGTGCCCCAGTAGTGAAAACAGATATCTTGCAGGGGGTTGAAGCCATTAAATAACAACTGTATACAAAGAGTTGCTCAAAACATAGATATCTCGTGTTCCCGACAGCCTATATTTATGCAACTTACAATTTTATGAGTCGAAATTAACCTTAAGTGGCGTAGCAAAAGACATGCCGCCTCAAGGAGGATTTTATGTAGCCTTATAAATTCATTTAAAAATGGCGGCGTGTGATTTCTTCGAGCCTTTTGCGTACAAAGACACAAACAAAAAGTCAGAAGGCCAGAGGAATGATTGGAGGTTTAGGTAAGTTTTGTTGAAAATGTTACGTTTCTTTTTATGAAATGAGTTGCTTTTATAATCATAAGCGCTTCCTTATTTTCATTATTTAAATACAATAAGCCTATCTTTCTGTCTGAGCATGAGTCACATGTTAAATTAGTAAGTAAGATAATTAGCTTTCAATTTCTATTTGTGCATCTGCATCGATCCTGCAGTATAAAAAAACAACCAAGAATAAAAGTTCACAAATGTAGTGAGCGTGTAGTAAAGATAGAAACTGAGACACTTTATTTTGAAATTCTTAAACATTAATATGTTGCCTGTTTGATTTCATTACAGAGGACTACCTTCCCCTCATAGCTGGATTTGTGGCCGTCACAGTAGTTGCCGTCTCCCTCGTCTTCCTCTTCATCTACTCAATCTACTACAAGAACACCAGGATGCGCCGCTACAGTCTTAAAAATGCCAAACTGGACACCCACAGTAGCAACGTAGCCCACAACGGCTGGGACATGCAGTTTCCTATGACCAAACTGTCTTAGCAGTACATCTGCGTAGATGGCTGACCACTCTGAGTGAGCTGCGTCTCTCTGCCACCAGAAACCGAAGTGTGTGTGTGTGTGTGTGTGTGTGTGTGTGTGAGCCTGAATACCACTCAGCCTTCAGGCTCACACGGGACTGTTTGGAAATCTCTTTCCAAACTTCCTCGCATCTATTTTCCCACATAAAATAGTATTTTACCCTTTTGTGAAACAATCTAATTATAAAAACTAGCAACCTTGGCTTGAGATGTACAATTTTATATTTACTACTGGGTTTGACTGGTTTCCACTGGACAGAAAGAAGAGGATCAAGGGCTCAAAATGTGGCTCCGTCTTGCCAGAGAAACAGTTTTTTCTCCAGCACAAATTGAATTGAATATGATTATGAGTGTTTTTTGTTCACCTCGGCTTCACTAATGCTTGCTTTTTTAATTTTTTTATTACGAAACTGTACTACTGCTGTAGTTTTGACAGTTACACTAACAGAAAGTGCACCACGTCCGGCCTCTCTGAAGGTGTGATATTGCGTCTGTGAAAACATAACACCTGCCCTGCCCTGCTCAATTTGTAGACGCTGTTGCTCGTGCATCCTTTTCATTGATCCCATTGTCTCTTCACTAGTCTTTGTCAGCCACTCTGCCCTTCTCTCTGAGTTTGTAGCCTTCTCCGTGCCTGGTGCTTTGTTGTGCCTTACTGTGTCTGCCTCTGGTCTTATGGGACACGTTGTCTTGTTCCACAGTTGTATGCTATTTTATGAATGACTGCAGGCATATAATGCCTCTCAGAACTGTATATTCAGGATATTTTATGTAAATGAAAATATATTTATTTATAAGAAACAGCAAAGATGGAACAATTTAGATTTGGAAATGGACTGCAGACAGATGTGTAAGTGTTAGAAGAGTGGAAGTATCTGCGATGTTAGGGACATGAAGACATTGTAACACAATTGTGAATAAAGCTGTAAATATTTGTGACTGATGTAAAACTGTATTTTAATAATAAAAATAGCTTTTCAAACATACTGTTTCGCTATTGATAATGTGCAATATTGATGTTTAAATCAAAAGTTACCAATTTATTCTTGCCTGGTAAATCCACCTGAGAGCACAGACCCCTCACAAAGCCCAGAGATCACAGGTTTAACATCTAAATCATAGGTCTTCAACAGGGGGTCGCAAAATTGTTTGTAGATAAAGCAATACAAAATATTGGGTGAATTTGCTTTGCCATTCACATTCCCTCCTCCGCTGTACTTCGCGAAGGGCAGCGACACACACCTAGTCAGATACAGAGTGGAGGAAAGGAGAGGGGTGAACTAAAATACATTTTACCCCTGCATCCGGCATGGTTCACAAGCTGCTTGATTGCTGCTTTCCAGTGCTGTCGGAAATATTACAATTACAGAAGTTACAAGACCTACTTCTTCCTTGGGAAAGAGGAGCGATAGAGGAGTAACACCATTTACCAAAATGTCGAACTATTCCTTTGAATCCAACCTTTCAGTCCCTACTTTACCACACTGTTTTGCCTACTTTCGACTAACTGAGGCTCACTTGAGGAATTTACGAGGAGTACATGAATGCATCACATAGTTACAACCCTTTGGGACGATCTCAGACGATCTCCAGGTGAAAGCGAAAGTACAGCACGTAGCTTCGAGGGTCACGGATTTGGATATAAGTTTGTCAACTAGGCCCCTTTTGTTTCGTTTTTAATCATGAAGTTCTTCTTCGTTTTAAGCGTCTTTATACTGTGTACAGGTAACTATTTTCTGTCGTGGTCCTAGTACCATTGTGTCTCGATAGCCTGAATTTTACAGCGTCGACTGCTCAGGCTGACCTCCGCCCATTGTTCGTTTCAGTCTGTTAACACATAATGATCATATCTGTTTGCTTTTTATCCGCGGGGATCAACATTCAACAATGTTTTCTTAGTCCAGTGTTTGGGCAACTTGTTAATTATTTACATAACTTTAATTTACGTGGAAACTATTAGATCATTATCCTAAATCCCATTTATGGACAAGAAACGAGAAACACACAAGACATGGATTTGAAGTCAACAAGATACGACCTATTTTTTTGTTTTGAATATTATTACTGTATTTATTGTAAAAAGTCAAACTTTTTCCAGAAGGAAAATGTTTTGTTAGTGTACATGCATTTTAATTGTTCCCACGGTTAGTTTGATATAATCTATTAATATCTGCTAGATCATAAATACTGCTTTTTTTTAAACTGATGACCAATCTGTAACCCATTCATAGTGTCCTGTGCTGGGTCAAAATCTTGTTCTGTGTATGGCTGATTGCTCTGTGAGCTATAATACACACTGTGTACTTCTAGGGAAGCCTGTGCATTCTGTAGGCTGTCCAGTCGAGATGAGCCCTCCAAGTGTTCTGGTGAGATTTGGCGACCCCTTCTCTGTCAACTGCAGCTCACCATCCGACCAGAGACAGTCCTTGGGCTGGGAGGCTATGGTCGGTACAGGTACAGGACTAAAACATGGGGTCTCTTCCATTACTTTAAAAATAGACTCCGTGAAGAACTGGAACATCAAACCAATCTGCTTCATTAATCTTCTTGATGGGTTTCAGTGTATGGAAACACTACCCGTCACCGTTTACAGTAAGTAGCCCGTAGCTTTGTCTAAATCAAGCAGACCCCTTGTAGTTTTTGATCATTCAATACTTCTTATGCTGGATGATTTTTGTTACAATTTGGCACGTTGTCACTTTTTTTTTCAATACAGAAATGCCGGACAGTATTTCCATCTCTCAGCCAAGTCAAATGGGCCCCATGGTAGAGGGCGAAAAGTATCGCATGCAGTGTGACATTGTTAATGTTGCACCCCTAAGAAACCTGTCTGTGCACTGGCACAGAGGAGATAAGATCATCTATACGCAGACATTTGACGAGTCCAGTGAATCTCCAGTCAACACGTCCTCTGTCTTCGATCTGACCGCCCAAATAGGCGATAATGGAACTGAGATGTGGTGTGAAGCACAGCTGGACTTTTCACCACCTGTACCAAATCTATCAATCCTATCAGACTCACTTAAAGTGATTGTACTGTGTAAGTTTTTGTACTGCCATCTTGATTTAACCATCACAGTTGTTGGATTTGTCAGAGAATATTGGGCTTGTTTTTCCTTTCTCTGAATTTCTATATTTAAATTTAAATTCACGGATTTCCTCAGACTCGCCAACCTTCACCAAGCCCGGAAATGAGACGCTGGAAATCTCAGCTGGTAATGAAACCATTTTAGATTGCACTGCTACAGGAAACCCGACGCCAGTGTACAGCTGGAATTTCCCACATCTTATCCAAAAGATGAAGAAGAATCAAAATGGCAATCAGCTCATTTTGACCCCACCCTTTGGGTTTCCGGGGACCTACAACTGCACAGCGTCTAACACCCAGGGCAGCAACACCAAGTACTTCACTGTCATCGAAGCTACAAGTAAGATATTGTTACAAACATCATAACCTTTCTCCGCTTGTTCTACTCCATTTATGGTAATTATTCTATAATTCCTTCATGCTATTGTTTTTCATCAGGTAGTCACCCTGGGACCACTGCTGGCATTTTAATGGCTCTGTTCTTAGTTTTAATTTTTATTTTGGGATGTGTGGTTTATCACAAACAGAGAAACTCATCTGTTGCAGGACCAGAAGGTCTGAACGGATGAGCTTAGACAGAGAATGTAACGAAACCTCCCGTCTCCCACAGGGAATCGCACAACCTTTGCAGTCTTGGTTGGAGTATTTGTGGTCCTGGGAGCCGTGCTCTTCATTGGCGGTCTTCTTTTATTGACACCTGAAGGAACATTTTCTTTCAGCAAAGGCGGCTATCTCAAAGGAAAGCCTGCCTGATCAGGACCTGTGTGAGGCCGACTTTTTAAAATGTGCATGTTTTTACAATGAAAATGGGTATTTGTTTTTATGTTCTTGGTGCTTGGAGTGATACAGTGTCATGCCTCTTTAAGGCCTAGAGGCACGATCAGTTTTGCATGCTCAGTTTGTGGACTTCTGCTCATGCTTGGCCGCTGTTGCTTTTTAACAATGCATAATTGCATCAGCTGTCTTCCGAGCTCAACTAATCAATATTGTTATATTAACAAAGGGTACATGCCTTCAAGAAATCAGGTTAGTTGGAGAAACCAGGCAACCGGGAACCTGGTTACTGTAAATCTGGGTACACATGCAGCAGGTCAGTAATCAGATTCCTTCGACTACGCCTGACCTTATTTTAGAAGTCTTTCTAACTGACCAGCTCATTCTTGCTGTTTTGGTAGTTTCACTTTTGGTATGAATTTGCATCTAATTATTTTGTATGTCATCGCTACACATCTCCCCTTTCATCCTGTCGCTCTGCCGAGGTACTTAGGTGCATGCCAACGCACTGACTCAATCAAATGGCTGTTTAACCTAGGAGCAGTAACACCCCAACTCTGCAGCTCTAAATCGCTTTTTTAGCTTCTTTTTGCTCCTTGTTTTGGTTTTGTGGCCCGCACATTTGCCGTATGTTTCCGTCTGAGCTGCTCTCATCAACCTTGTATCAACAGGAAGGTGTTTCCTGCAACAGCTCTGACAAACCCACCATATGATGCAAAACATGGGGATGTAATTTGAACATGGAAAGACGCTTAATTTTCTACTTACACAGAACTGATAGAAGAATATATATTGGAAACAGTAGACATAATAATAATAATAGTAATGATGCCAGAACGGGTCTGGACGGTGGGTTTCCAGCTTGTTGTAGAGTTCTCCTGCCTCCATGTGGCTGCTTTGGGTGTGAAAAAAGTATTTTTATTACTTAAGCAAACTGATGACAAGTCATAACAGATATATAAATGTTTATACTGATTACAGCCATTGTGGCCTTATTACTTATCCTTTTTTTTGTTTTATTCTACAAGCCATACGAGACCACATTTTAAGGTAAAACCGGGTTTTTCTCCACATGATGTTTTTCTCCACTCAGGTATAATGTGTTGATATTTATCACTACATACTTTCCACACACTACGATACTTAAGAGCGTCTTAATCACTGCAATGGGGGCACAATGTTTTTTTAATTATTATTATTATTATTGTATGAATAAATTGTGCTGATTTCATGTACTGTAAAATGATTCTGTTTTTAAATATGTCCCGGTACAGCGTGGTAATGTTATTTTTGCACTGAAAAGAGTGACCGTGCCATTTCTGTCATGTGCCTACAATTTACAATCAGTTGCTTAATTAAAATGAATATGAACCACTAAATCCTGTGTCAAACATGCATTTTGTCTGATGTACCAGTAAAAGAATGAATACAAAATGCTGCTTTCAATTGTAATTTGTTATTAAAGCTGAAGTAATTGAAAAGGGGAAATGACAGACTCAGTGAGTGATGATGAATCTTCACTTCATGCAGCGTGGAGAGAAGACCTACTGTATATGGTATTCTTAGATAGATAATATATATATATATACAATATCAGTTAAAGAATTCTAATCTCATGACAAGGGTGATTCAATCAGTCGTTCACCTTATCCCTTCTAATGTTACCCCTCGGTTGACTGCCAGGTGTGACTTCCTTACAACGTAAACAGTCAGATACAGAGTGGAGGAAAGGAGAGGGGTGAACTAAAATACATTTTACCCCTGCATCCGGCATGGTTCACAAGCTGCTTGATTGCTGCTTTCCAGTGCTGTCGGAAATATTACAATTACAGAAGTTACAAGACCTACTTCTTCCTTGGGAAAGAGGAGCGATAGAGGAGTAACACCATTTACCAAAATGTCGAACTATTCCTTTGAATCCAACCTTTCAGTCCCTACTTTACCACACTGTTTTGCCTACTTTCGACTAACTGAGGCTCACTTGAGGAATTTACGAGGAGTACATGAATGCATCACACAGTTACAACCCTTTGGGACGATCTCAGACGATCTCCAGGTGAAAGCGAAAGTACAGCACGTAGCTTCGAGGGTCACGGATTTGGATATAAGTTTGTCAACTAGGCCCCTTTTGTTTCGTTTTTAATCATGAAGTTCTTCTTCGTTTTAAGCGTCTTTATACTGTGTACAGGTAACTATTTTCTGTCGTGGTCCTAGTACCATTGTGTCTCGATAGCCTGAATTTTACAGCGTCGACTGCTCAGGCTGACCTCCGCCCATTGTTCGTTTCAGTCTGTTAACACATAATGATCATATCTGTTTGCTTTTTATCCGCGGGGATCAACATTCAACAATGTTTTCTTAGTCCAGTGTTTGGGCAACTTGTTAATTATTTACATAACTTTAATTTACGTGGAAACTATTAGATCATTATCCTAAATCCCATTTATGGACAAGAAACGAGAAACACACAAGACATGGATTTGAAGTCAACAAGATACGACCTATTTTTTTGTTTTGAATATTATTACTGTATTTATTGTAAAAAGTCAAACTTTTTCCAGAAGGAAAATGTTTTGTTAGTGTACATGCATTTTAATTGTTCCCACGGTTAGTTTGATATAATCTATTAATATCTGCTAGATCATAAATACTGCTTTTTTTTAAACTGATGACCAATCTGTAACCCATTCATAGTGTCCTGTGCTGGGTCAAAATCTTGTTCTGTGTATGGCTGATTGCTCTGTGAGCTATAATACACACTGTGTACTTCTAGGGAAGCCTGTGCATTCTGTAGGCTGTCCAGTCGAGATGAGCCCTCCAAGTGTTCTGGTGAGATTTGGCGACCCCTTCTCTGTCAACTGCAGCTCACCATCCGACCAGAGACAGTCCTTGGGCTGGGAGGCTATGGTCGGTACAGGTACAGGACTAAAACATGGGGTCTCTTCCATTACTTTAAAAATAGACTCCGTGAAGAACTGGAACATCAAACCAATCTGCTTCATTAATCTTCTTGATGGGTTTCAGTGTATGGAAACACTACCCGTCACCGTTTACAGTAAGTAGCCCGTAGCTTTGTCTAAATCAAGCAGACCCCTTGTAGTTTTTGATCATTCAATACTTCTTATGCTGGATGATTTTTGTTACAATTTGGCACGTTGTCACTTTTTTTTTCAATACAGAAATGCCGGACAGTATTTCCATCTCTCAGCCAAGTCAAATGGGCCCCATGGTAGAGGGCGAAAAGTATCGCATGCAGTGTGACATTGTTAATGTTGCACCCCTAAGAAACCTGTCTGTGCACTGGCACAGAGGAGATAAGATCATCTATACGCAGACATTTGACGAGTCCAGTGAATCTCCAGTCAACACGTCCTCTGTCTTCGATCTGACCGCCCAAATAGGCGATAATGGAACTGAGATGTGGTGTGAAGCACAGCTGGACTTTTCACCACCTGTACCAAATCTATCAATCCTATCAGACTCACTTAAAGTGATTGTACTGTGTAAGTTTTTGTACTGCCATCTTGATTTAACCATCACAGTTGTTGGATTTGTCAGAGAATATTGGGCTTGTTTTTCCTTTCTCTGAATTTCTATATTTAAATTTAAATTCACGGATTTCCTCAGACTCGCCAACCTTCACCAAGCCCGGAAATGAGACGCTGGAAATCTCAGCTGGTAATGAAACCATTTTAGATTGCACTGCTACAGGAAACCCGACGCCAGTGTACAGCTGGAATTTCCCACATCTTATCCAAAAGGTGAAGAAGAATCAAAATGGCAATCAGCTCATTTTGACCCCACCCTTTGGGTTTCCGGGGACCTACAACTGCACAGCGTCTAACACCCAGGGCAGCAACACCAAGTACTTCACTGTCATCGAAGCTACAAGTAAGATATTGTTACAAACATCATAACCTTTCTCCGCTTGTTCTACTCCATTTATGGTAATTATTCTATAATTCCTTCATGCTATTGTTTTTCATCAGGTAGTCACCCTGGGACCACTGCTGGCATTTTAATGGCTCTGTTCTTAGTTTTAATTTTTATTTTGGGATGTGTGGTTTATCACAAACAGAGAAACTCATCTGTTGCAGGACCAGAAGGTCTGAACGGATGAGCTTAGACAGAGAATGTAACGAAACCTCCCGTCTCCCACAGGGAATCGCACAACCTTTGCAGTCTTGGTTGGAGTATTTGTGGTCCTGGGAGCCGTGCTCTTCATTGGCGGTCTTCTTTTATTGACACCTGAAGGAACATTTTCTTTCAGCAAAGGCGGCTATCTCAAAGGAAAGCCTGCCTGATCAGGACCTGTGTGAGGCCGACTTTTTAAAATGTGCATGTTTTTACAATGAAAATGGGTATTTGTTTTTATGTTCTTGGTGCTTGGAGTGATACAGTGTCATGCCTCTTTAAGGCCTAGAGGCACGATCAGTTTTGCATGCTCAGTTTGTGGACTTCTGCTCATGCTTGGCCGCTGTTGCTTTTTAACAATGCATAATTGCATCAGCTGTCTTCCGAGCTCAACTAATCAATATTGTTATATTAACAAAGGGTACATGCCTTCAAGAAATCAGGTTAGTTGGAGGAACCAGGCAACCGGGAACCTGGTTACTGTAAATCTGGGTACACATGCAGCAGGTCAGTAATCAGATTCCTTCGACTACGCCTGACCTTATTTTAGAAGTCTTTCTAACTGACCAGCTCATTCTTGCTGTTTTGGTAGTTTCACTTTTGGTATGAATTTGCATCTAATTATTTTGTATGTCATCGCTACACATCTCCCCTTTCATCCTGTCGCTCTGCCGAGGTACTTAGGTGCATGCCAACGCACTGACTCAATCAAATGGCTGTTTAACCTAGGAGCAGTAACACCCCAACTCTGCAGCTCTAAATCGCTTTTTTAGCTTCTTTTTGCTCCTTGTTTTGGTTTTGTGGCCCGCACATTTGCCGTATGTTTCCGTCTGAGCTGCTCTCATCAACCTTGTATCAACAGGAAGGTGTTTCCTGCAACAGCTCTGACAAACCCACCATATGATGCAAAACATGGGGATGTAATTTGAACATGGAAAGACGCTTAATTTTCTACTTACACAGAACTGATAGAAGAATATATATTGGAAACAGTAGACATAATAATAATAATAGTAATGATGCCAGAACGGGTCTGGACGGTGGGTTTCCAGCTTGTTGTAGAGTTCTCCTGCCTCCATGTGGCTGCTTTGGGTGTGAAAAAAGTATTTTTATTACTTAAGCAAACTGATGACAAGTCATAACAGATATATAAATGTTTATACTGATTACAGCCATTGTGGCCTTATTACTTATCCTTTTTTTTGTTTTATTCTACAAGCCATACGAGACCACATTTTAAGGTAAAACCGGGTTTTTCTCCACATGATGTTTTTCTCCACTCAGGTATAATGTGTTGATATTTATCACTACATACTTTCCACACACTACGATACTTAAGAGCGTCTTAATCACTGCAATGGGGGCACAATGTTTTTTTAATTATTATTATTATTATTGTATGAATAAATTGTGCTGATTTCATGTACTGTAAAATGATTCTGTTTTTAAATATGTCCCGGTACAGCGTGGTAATGTTATTTTTGCACTGAAAAGAGTGACCGTGCCATTTCTGTCATGTGCCTACAATTTACAATCAGTTGCTTAATTAAAATGAATATGAACCACTAAATCCTGTGTCAAACATGCATTTTGTCTGATGTACCAGTAAAAGAATGAATACAAAATGCTGCTTTCAATTGTAATTTGTTATTAAAGCTGAAGTAATTGAAAAGGGGAAATGACAGACTCAGTGAGTGATGATGAATCTTCACTTCATGCAGCGTGGAGAGAAGACCTACTGTATATGGTATTCTTAGATAGATAATATATATATATACAATATCAGTTAAAGAATTCTAATCTCATGACAAGGGTGATTCAATCAGTCGTTCACCTTATCCTTTCTAATGTTACCCCTCGGTTGACTGCCAGGTGTGACTTCCTTACAACGTAAACACAGTGTCACATCAACAACATCAATATATTGATGATTACATCTAAAATGTTCTCCTGTAGGCAGAATTCTGATGGAGGTCAAGTCAAAGCGTTTAGTCTTTCATTACTGTTTCACTGCCACCTGGCAGTCAACCCCTTGGATATCTTATTCACTCTCTGTCTGTCTGTCTCTCTATCTGTCTGTCTGTCTCTATCTGTCTGTCTCTCTGTCTGTCTGTCTGTCTCTCTATCTGTCTGTCTGTCTCTGTCTGTCTGTCTCTATCTGTGTGTCTGTCTTTATCTGTCTGTCTCTGTCTGTCTCTATCTGTGTGTCTGTCTCTATCTGTCTGTCTGTCTCTATCTGTCTGTCTGTCTCTATCTGTCTGTCTCTCTTTCTCTCTCTCTCACTTTCTCTCTCACTCGCTCTGTCTCTCTCTCTCGCTCTGTCTCTCTCTCTCTCTCGCTCTGTCTCACTCTGTGTGTGTCTCTCTCTCTCACTTTTTCTCTCACTCTCGCTCTGTCTCTCTCTCGCTCTCTCTCTCTCTCTCTCTGTCTCTCTCTCGCTCTGTCTCTCTCTCGCTCTGTCTCTCTCTCTCGCTCTGTCTCTCTCTCGCTCTGTCTCACTCTCTCTGTGTCTCTGTCTCTCTCACTCTTTCTCTCTCTCTGTGTCTCTCTCTCTCTCTCTCTCTCGCTCTGTCTCTCTCTCTGTGTGTCTCTCTCTCTCTCTCTCGCTCTGTCTCACTCTCTCTGTGTCTCTCTCTCTCTCGCTCTGTCTCACTCTCTCTGTGTCTCTGTCTCTCTCGCTCTCTCTCTCTCTCTCTCTCTCTCTCTCTCTCTCTCTGTGTCTCTGTCTCTCTCTCTCTCTCTCTCTCTCGCTCTCTCACTCTCTCTGTCTCTCTCTCTCTGTCTCTCTCTTGCTCTGTCTCTCTCTCTCTCTCTCTCTCTCTCTCTCTGTGTGTCTGTCTTTATCTGTCTGTCTGTCTGTCTCTATCTGTGTGTCTGTCTCTATCTGTCTGTCTGTCTCTATCTGTCTGTCTCTATCTGTCTGTCTCTCTTTCTCTCTCTCTCACTTTCTCTCTCACTCGCTCTGTCTCTCTCTCTCGCTCTGTCTCTCTCTCTCTCTCGCTCTGTCTCACTCTGTGTGTGTCTCTCTCTCACTTTTTCTCTCACTCTCGCTCTGTCTCTCTCTCGCTCTCTCTCTCTCTCGCTCTGTCTCTCTCTCGCTCTGTCTCTCTCTCGCTCTGTCTCTCTCTCTCTCTGTCTCTCTCTCTCTCTGTGTCTCTGTCTCTCTCACTCTTTCTCTCTCTCTGTGTCTCTCTCTCTCTCTCTCTCGCTCTGTCTCACTCTCTGTGTGTCTCTCTCTCTCTCTCTCTCGCTCTGTCTCACTCTCTCTGTTGTCTCTCTCTCTCTCTCTCTCGCTCTGTCTCACTCTCTCTGTGTCTCTGTCTCTCTCGCTTCTCTCTCTCTCTCTCTCTCTCTCTCTGTGTCTCTGTCTCTCTCTCTCTCTCTCTCGCTCTGTCTCACTGTCTCTGTGTCTCTGTCTCTCTCTCGCTCTGTCTCTCTCTTGCTCTGTCTCTCTCTCGCTCTCTCTCTCTCTCTCTCTCTCTCTCTCTCTCTCTCTGTGTCTCTGTCTCTCTGTTGTCTCTCTCTCTCGCTCTGTCTCACTCTCTCTGTGTCTCTGTCTCTCGCTCTCTCTCTCTCTCTCTCTCTCTCTCTCTCTCTCTCTCTCTCTCTCTCGCTCTGTCTCACTCTCTCTGTGTCTCTGTCTCTCTCACTCTCTCTCTCTCTCTCTCTCTCTCTCTCTCTCTCTCTCTCTCTCTCTCTGTGTCTCTGTCTCTCTCTCTGGCTTACATTATACAGTGCTGAGGCTGCCATACTAATTAGTACTGCACAATGTGAATGTAAAGGAGAGCATTTGTTATCCTGCCTACGGTTGCCAATACAAACCTATTTGTTTCTGCAGCCATGTTCTTTATGTTAAGTCCCTATCATTCTCACTAAAGGGTTTTGCGAGAAAGCACTGTGTATGCTCTGACTGTGTTGCTATAACAACCTGGCAGAGTGGATATTGCTCAATTTGTTATGGAGTAAAAAAAGTTTATTATAGACACACAAGCTTAACATAATTCTCTAGAGAACTTGAAGCGAGAGCAGCATATTGAAAGTGAAGCGAATGAACTTTAATCTGTACATTGAGATTCCCAGCTGTGCTCTCCACGAATGCACCGAAAAGCATCCGATTACTTGCTCACTTGTACTGCAGTTGCGGTCAGAGCGGATACGCTGTGTAGCATTCTGATCACAGTGTGAGGCTTACAAGCTACATGCTGTACCAATACTGCTGCCTGCTGGGATTTCACAAAGCATGGAGTTCAGAAGTATGCAAGCAGAACTAAAAGCAGGCTTTTGTTCACAGCCATGACGGACGAAACAACAGATTGAAGCGTTGATTTTAAAGCATAACATGGACACACCTAAGACAGGAATGTAGAAATGATAAAAACATCAATTGACTCAATATAAAAACGTTCAGATGTATGTCTATATTTCTATATAAGAAAGTAAAGCTTGGTTACAGAAGTAGTTTCATCATTTGAACTTGACTATGATATACATTGTAAGACATCTCAATCTTTATAAATGTATTGGTATACTTTAAAAATGACAACTTTTCTATTTTGTCATCCACATCTTGCTCTGCTTAGACTATAATAAAGAGGATATTGAAAAATAGAAAATGTATGTATTCATCTTGTATCTTAAGCACAACACTATTCCCACACTGCTCCTGTGTTATTGTATGTCTGCATTATTGCTGGTGGGACATTTGCTGTGGTATTTGTAGGCTGTCATTTCCTGCTTATAATGCATTTTATATAAGATCAGTGCAGTACAAAGGATTGGGCTGTGTTTTTCAGAGGCCTGCCACCTGTTAAATTTCCCTCTTTCCCTTTCACTCCCCCCCACCCCCCAAAGTCAGCTGGGATGAAGGGGGCCCTTTTGTTCCAACATAGTTCCCTGCAGAGTTGCCAAGCTTGTTCAAGTTGGAATTTTCTCTCTCTCTCGCCCCTTAATCGACGGCTCAGTGCAACAAATAACATGGGAAACAACTTTCTCAAATGGATTCTGACGCTTTGCATGTTTTACTCAGGTAAGATGTTGTTGTCAACATGTTATTTTCTCACTTGTTGGGGTTATAGAGGATGTTTGGTGCGGTAATTGTCTGGCAAACTATCTAGTCGGTGATAATATAATTATAAGAACGACCATCAGAGTAATAACGTTAAAGCGTTAAAGCGTTGCTATATTTTCCCTTTTAAAGACAGTCCTCGCGGAAGCATACCGTTGTGATTAGTATCGCGTGCATAATAGATCTGTAAGTGCACTATTCCAAAACTAAAATTATGACGGGCTGCAGGTTTTTGGAATTAATCTAATTCTGTGTAGGCCTATTAAGTACACATTTTGTTGACATGGCATATACATAAATGATGCGCAAGATAAGCTATACATGAATTATTATACACAGGCGTATTTTAGAAATAATAGCCAATGGATGGAGGCTGTCGCTTTTCCTGTGTGTTGTAACCGCGTTATATAATAGCTAAAGCCTGCTTGTACACACAATATGAAAGTGCTACAAGTGAAAGAAGGTGGTGATGACACTGACTACAATGATGCTGCTATGTGTCAAGTGGTGGAAAGTAACTAAGTACTGTACTTGAGTACAACTTTGAGGTACATGTACTTTACTTGAGTATTTCCGTGTTCTGCTACTTTCTACTTCACTACATCTCAGAGAGAAATATTGAACCTTTTACTCCACTACATGTGCTTGTCAACATTAGTAACTTTGCAGATTCAGATTATTTATACAAAATATGAATCAACTAATAATTTATGATGTATTATTATTATTATAGTTTAGCTACCTTTACCAGCTGCACATTAATGCATATTATATTATTTATACTCAATAATGGAATATTAATCTGGAATGGGCTATCCTGCATAATACATGCTTCAACTGTTGGCACTTTTAATTTTTGATGCTAATACTTAATGCATTACATATTACAGAGTATTTCCACACTGTGGTATTTCCCCCTTTTTGTTTAAGTGAAGTCTCTGAATGCTTCTTCCACCACGGTGTGTGTCTCAGTGTCAGGTGAAGGTTGCTCCCTCGTCCTCAAGCCCTCCAGGGTCGTGGTGGGCTTTGGGGAGCCGGTTGTCAGTCCGCTGTGAGGCCACTCGCCCGGTACGTGTCCTGGGCTGGGAGTCGGTCATCAGTGCTGCACACACTCAACAGGACCTGTCTGTCCAGTGGAAGGTCGACAGCCTCATTGACTGGATAGAGGAGCCTATCTGTTATGGTGTGTTTTTCACAGCTCCCAGACAGTGTGAGGAGAAACTCAACCTCGTCCTCTACAGTGAGTCAACTCTTGTTTTAATACACAGTGTAGAACTTGATAGCTCACTTAAACCTGTCTGACTTGAACTTTTTAATTCATTTAGAAACCCCAGATAGCGTCTCCATCAGGCCTGTGAACCACTCTGGCTCCATGGTGGAAGGGAAAGAGTACCAGCTGCTCTGCGAGGTTCAGAATATCGCTCCTGTTCAGTACCTCACCCTGAGGTGGTACAAGGGGCAGACTGAGGTGTACAACCACTCCTTCTCCGAACTCACATCTTCCTCGCCTGTCCAAGTGTCCTCTATCCTCATGGTCACACCAACCAAAGCTGAGAATGGAGCGCAGTACAGGTGCGTAGCAGAGCTGGAGCTCGGACCAGAGGGACCACAACCACCTCCTACTGTGACCTCGGAGCCTCTTAATGCCTCTGTGTACTGTAAGTCACAAAGCTAAACTAGAAAAAGTTGTACTTTTTACTCCACTACATTTATCTGACAGCGTTGAAGATACAGATAAATAATGCAAAATATAATTAACAAAAAAGGTATCATATATTATTACTTTATTGATCCCATGGTGAAATGCACAAACTCCTCCTTTACCAGCTGCAACATTAAAGTGATATTTCAATAATACAACATCTGAAATGGGCCATTGTACAGAATGAGTACTATTACTTTTTGTACTTGAAGTATATTTTAGAATGCAGGACTAACAGAGTATTTCTCCACTGTGGTATTACTACTTACTCCTAAGTTATTGTGATCTTTGCTCTAGTTCCACCAACGTTCCTCAGTCCAGAACCAGAGGTTTTGGACCTTATCGTGGGTGCTGAAATGACCTTGAACTGCAGTGCCACAGGAAACCCCACACCGGTGTACAGCTGGCAATCCTCCAATCCCATTCAGGAGGGGATGGAGGATGAAGCAGGTCTTACCTCCTCCTCACTGCTGCCAGGGACCTACACCTGCACTGCCTCCAATACGCTGGAGAAGAAGAGCAAGCAGTTCATTGTCAAGGCCAAGACCAAAGGTATGATGGGGACACTGAAGTGCATGTGCAGTCTCTATACACGGCGTCCTAATCAGCATCTTCTCTTGCTTTCACTCAGGTGTTTGAAACTAGAGATCTTGAGATGGGATCCACATTGGACATACAAGGAGAATCCAACCATGGGGATTTTACTGCTGCTGTTTGGAGATGGAAATTACATTCATGACTCGACAGATATTTATGAGGATCTTGCTATCAGGCAGAATTAGATCTCATTTATAAAAATTGTTTTGAATATACTATGTTTGGTAACTGTCGTTTAATTTGTCAGTATTTTAACATGAATGTATTCTGTGAGATAGATCGGTGGTTTTAGGACATAGTTCACTTTTTATGCTTTCCATGTGATACCCTGTCTCTAATTTATATTTTTGCTGACTTATTTTCGTATTAATGAAATGATCTTGTAACATTACCAATGTGTAGCTACTCTTGATATAGCAATGATGACCACATTATTATTAATGTATGCTGGAAATTTAATACCGAATGTTAAAGATCAGCAGTCTATTACTGTAAATAAGAACGGTTTCTTAATTTTCTTATCTTTATGAATAAAAGTCAAATGAAAAAACGTTATTTTTCACTTATTTATATTATACCTATTATAGTTGGATTATGTATTATAGTTAGTAATATGTTACTGCTGGGTGTGAGGGCTAAATTCATTTTTAAAGTGTCATAAAAGTATGAGCACTGCAATGCTAAAATGTTGCTTACACAGTAAGTTTTGAATTAAAAACTACCTTTAAAAAGTTCTGTAAGACTAAAGCAACATTTTTATTAATTTGTGCCTTTTATTCTTTCTTTTTCTTTTTAACCATGTTATTTAAAATAATACAGATTCAGAATAACAAAGGAGCAAAGGGTATATCACACTATACAAAAATATTATAAAAAATACAAAAGTTAAGTGTCTTTATAGCTATAGTTAGTTGAATTAGAAAGTATTTTAAATATTGCTTAACATCCTTCAAGAAAACAACAAAATAAGTGTTTTTATTGTTACATTTACATTTATGAACAAAATGTTTTGCCAACATCATTATCAAATGTATTATAAAAAGATATGTCTTCTTGTGTTTTTGAAGTAACCAGTCACCACATTGTCCCATAATAATGTAAAGTCTTGAAAAAATATGATCAATGACAAATCTGAAAAGGTGTAAAACTGTATCTGAATATTCAGAAAGAGAAGTTTGTGCTTATGTATTTTTTAAATGTCTGCATGTAGGGATTGGCGGGGTAATATTTATGAATACTTTTAAAAGACACTTCCTTAATCTTATTCACCATTAAATATTTATGAGGAAGGATCCAGACCTTTTATTCTTTCTTTCTCCCACAGTGGAATATGTCATTTCAATGAATGTGGTGCACTCACCTTGCACCACCAAGTGTCACTGTTGCACTTTTAAAGCTATGATTTCAATGGCTGTCGAAACGTCACGTGATCAAAACATTGGCAGTCACGGAAGGAAGTGGCATTAGTTTAGCGGCTAACACTAGCTGTTTGTTTGATGACCTTTAATCTAAAACCAAAATACGTCCTTGCAAACTACCCGGATTGATAAAGGTGGGAGCATGGATATAAAACAAAACTTTTTGTCTCTATGGGTGGGAGTCAGTCCTTTTTGAAATGTTCCCTTTCTGTTCCCTTCCAGGTATGCCACAGAAAGATCCGTGTCAAAAACAAGCATGCGCAATTCAACATTGTTTACAAGGTACATAAAACAGTCACTTGAATGCCATTATTATATGTTGTCAAAGCCACATTATCGTTTGGCTAACTCCGTGCCCCTCCTGCAGCTAACAAATACGTGGAGAGCATGTGTCGGGACGTGATCAGGGACATGCGGCGCTGCTGTGCGTCTCAGGCCGGAACCTCCGTCTGCTGCTCCGGGTTCAAGGACTCAAACCCACAGGAGAACAAAAGTAACACATAGCTCCCAGTGGGATGCTTTTCATGGCAATAATGGTGAAAAGACCCATTGTATCAATGTGTTATTAAGTGTACTATTGTATCTATACTGCAACTGCGCAGTGGACTGTGTTAAATTACCTCATCTAAATTTGAATAGGCCTTTCTTATAGCAAACATGTTGACCTGTCATTGCAGAAAGGCACACCTACCGTTATCATTGTTATTAATTACACCTGTGTTTGAAAATGTCATGTATGACATAAAGTGTACATTTATAATGTAAGCTGGCAAATGTTGTATTTATTAAAGGCAATTGTTTCATGTCATTGTGTCCACAGGCACATGTTTGTGCATGTCATATTGCAGATGTGACATGTTAAAGGTGACACACACAGGTGATTTAAATACATTTGGCTAATAAGGCCCATAGACTGTATATAAAGAGATTATACCTCTTCCCAGGATTGTGTGAGACTGCTTGACTGGCACTTCCCTGACTCTCCTGTTATTTGTGTTGCCCTCGCATAATTCCCAAATATATTATTTTATTGATTTTTAAGAATAAAAAAATATCACATAAGAATAACATGGACAATAACATTAAATCAAAACAGAACAAGGATAACTGGGATGAAGTAACAAAGGTAGTAAAGGTCAAATGAACATCCAAGTGCAGCAGAAGAGTAAATATATAAATAAATAAATGATGATTAAACTGAAAACATAGTTGGGCCTTTGATAACAAATGTAAATACTAATGTTGATTTACATGATTACCTAATCAGAAAAGTGGTTTTGTCAGAAAAGTTGCAACATATTTTTGATATTCCAATTTGTTTGCAGACCTTAAACATACACATTACATAAAACAGTTCTACAGAGCTTAAAAGGGTAGAAATAGAGAAAATAAACAACTTCATAGAAATCCAAGTGGTACCACAATAACTTCAGCACCATGGATCTTCACATCATGTGCAGCAAACACAGTTTCTCTGAGTACAACACTTTAACTGATACATCTGTCTCTCCGTGTGATTGCATGTCAGGCCCAGGCAACTTATGTATTAGTCTAGAAAGAATCTCTTCTATGTATTCATCATTCATTTTAAAGATTGAATTAACAAATAAGTATTGCTCATTATTTTTATCCTATTCTAGTGAACAACAGATTAGAATTAAAAAAAAAAGTTTGATATATTGCAATTTACCAGATCAAGGAAAACAAATATATACTGTATATCTCTCTCTCTCTCTCTCTCTATATATATATATATATATATATATATATATATATATATATATATATATATATATATATATATATATATATATATATATATATATATATATTTCTTTTTTGGGGGGAGAATAGTGAACATTTGTTATAAAACTGCATTACTACATAAACAAAGCATATTAGCATAGGCTAGGGAGATTTTTGAAAACACATCTAGAAAAAGAAAGATGAAAGCGAAAATATAGAAAATTAATATTAAAAATAAAATAATATTTTGAGATAATTTACAAAGATAGAAAATTAAGGTATACTTCTGTTAAATATATGAATGTGGAAAAACAAGTCTTCTGCTTGTCTGTCTTCCGGCGGCGTACGTCCGTGTGACGCAGTGACGTGATGACGTGCGACGGAAATTTGCAGCAGCAATTCTTTCTAGAAATCTATAGCAGTTTCTCGCTAGCCCGCGCTAGGTACGTCTATCTAAGTTTATCTTGGCTAAACACAGCCAGCCACCGCATTGAATACTAATACATATTCGTGAAAAGTGTTAAGTTTTTTGGTTTTCTGCTTTTTAAAATTTAGATAGGAGATTTGAGTTAGCTTCGTTTAGCCCTCTAACTTAGCCGAGTCATATCCGAAGCTAACGCTGTTTGCGTTAGGTTCTTACTGGCATTATGTCTAGGATAGACTACAGCGTGTGGGACCACATTGAGGTGTCAGATGATGAAGATGACATCCACCCGAACATCGACACACCCAGCCTCTTCAGATGGAGACACCAGGTACATATTTAACGATGTTTATATGTAGTGTAATTGGTGTCCTACTCTTGAATTATGGTGGACCTCCTCTCAGTTCAGCCATTAGGAATTATGGATAGGAATCATTTTCCTCACCTTCACCCCCTCCAGCATTAGCCATTAGCCTTGTAGTGACAGAGTTTGAGTCTCAAACAACCATTTGTGTATCCAGTGCTATAGACTCATCCAGGCCACGCTCTGTTTTACATGTTCATTATGATTTTAAAGCACAAAAGGTCAAGTAATACACAACAAAACACTTTCAAATAAGACTGACAATGATATTCCTCCTTTCACCTACCTTTGCCTCTCTGCTCCTTTGTATTTTTTCTTGTTCTCTCTATACTCTGGCTGTTTTTATTTTTATTTTGGTGAGGCATTTGACTTACCTTTTCAGACTTCTGTCAGCTTTACAACTTGGCATTTAGTGGCATATGTGTGTCCTGCACATCGGACCCCTGCTGTTATTGTGAAATTGTTGCATTCTCACAGTAACTGCGGGTGGTGAGGTATCAGATGACAAATTGACATATGTCTAAATGATAACAATACATATATTTATAATGTATATAAATAGTATTGTTAGTGATTTCAGTCAGTTGGTAAATTGTTGTACCTGATCCTATTTAAGAGTCAACCTTTTGCATGCCCCCCCTTGGGCTGGGGTCATCTCTGCTGCCTCCACCCTCCACCATTTGCATCAGCCAGCTCCCCAAAGAGAACATGAAACCCTTGTACCTGTGGTTTGGACTGATATGTGACTGTTATAATGTTTATACTTCAGGCACGTGTGGAGCGAATGGAAGACTTCCAGAAAAGAGGTGAAGACATGACCAAGGCACTCGGTGACAGCCGGCGTAAGCTAGCAGAGGCACAGAAGAAAATGCAAGAGCTGAGCACTTCATCAACGGATGACGCCAAAGCAGAGCTGAGCAAAGCCCAGGCTGACGAGAAGAAACTGAAAAGAGAGGAGCGGGATATGGAGAAGAAGGTGACGGAACATAACCGGGAAGAGAAGAAGATGCCATGGAACGTCGACACGCTCAGCAAGGAGGGTTTCAGCAAGGTGAGTCAGATAAACATTGTTTTTGAATTGAAATGGTATTATTTAATATTTTTTTATTACCCGCCAATTCCCCGAAGAGAACAAAACCAACAATGAATTTGTCCTGGTAACAAGTATCACTCGTCAGTGTGGCTCAAGTGTTGTCTAAAAAGACATAAATGAGCCACACTGTTGAGTTGAGCTGCATATTTCTTCACCACCAGGAACATGGTCAGTTTATAACATTGCATTAACAATCTCTGGAGAGAAGCTTTGCATCGGACAGACATCACCGAGCATGCGCACCCTCCTGAGAAGAATACACTTTGCCACCCACATGAAACAGTATGGCTTAATTCTTTTAATAGTTTTTGCATCACAATCTAAATAATAAACTATGTCAGACAAGTCAATACTTGTTAGGAAACATTGACGGTTGGTCTTTTGTCTCATGAATATCGGAGGTTCATAAGTGATGTCTTGCAACACACTCTCACCAGCAGAATAACATTGGCTGTTCATCTAGCCCTCTTAGATGATTACATTTGTTATTATAATGTATTTGCATAGTCAAATCAAATTTATTTATATAGCCCAATATCACAAATTATACATTTGTCTCAGTGTGCTTTACAGACTGTACAGGATTACGACACCCTCTGTCCTTAAGACCCTCGCATCGCACAAGGAAAAACTTCCTAAAAGAAACCCCACAATTAAAGAGGGAAAAATGGAAGAAACCTCAGGGAGAGCAACTGAGGAGGGATCCCTCTCCCAGGACCTCAGGGAGAGCAACTGAGGAGGGATCCCTCTCCCAGGACGGACAGACGTGCAATAGATGTCGTGTGTACAGGATAAACAACATAGTACAAATACAACATTTGACAGAAATTGTGTTTCTTAGAGTCAATGCTACGAAAACAATACACACATTTACAACAGTCCCAAATGCTGCAATTCAGTTTATTGCTTCAGTTGTTGCCTCTATGTCTGTGGCTTCGTAATGTGCCCACCTCTGACGCTGCTTCATTGTCTGATGCACGTCACTTCTTTTACAGCCATAATTTCCAGTGATGAAAATATGATATTTTCCCAAAAGGGAAACAGACATGGTCTGTAATGATGATCACTGTTTTTCCTCCATAGAGCATCGTCAATGTCCTGCCTGACTCTGCCGATGAGACCGAAGAGGAGAAGGAGAAAAAGCATAAAACCTTTGTGGAGAAAAACGAGAAGCAGATCAAACATTTTGGTGAGGCTCATTATCGTCCGCTCATCCATAAATGTTTCAGCGTTTTGGTGTCATAAGAAAGTAGAGATGGTCCTTCATCGCTGTCTTTACCACAGGCATGTTGCGACGTTGGGACGACAGCCAGAAGTACCTCTCTGACAACTCTCATCTAGTGTGTGAAGAGACTGCCAACTACCTGGTCATCATGTGCATTGACCTTGAAGTTGAAGAGGTAAAACACTAGGGAACAGAATGTCCAACATTTCATATCCAAAGTTAGTTTTATGGGCTGTAACTCTGCGATCGTCTTCTTTACACAGCTACATCTGTACATTATTCTAACAATGCTTCCTTTCCTGTAGAAACACGCTTTGATGGAGCAAGTGGCTCATCAGACCATCGTCATGCAGTTCATTCTAGAGTTGGCAAAAAGCCTCAAGGTGGACCCCCGCGGCTGCTTTCGGCAATTTTTTGCCAAGATTAAGGTGAGCAGCTGTGTTCGGATGATGCTAAATCTAATAAAATAACTTGTAGCTCTTTTTGATTAGAATCTTATGGAGGAAACTGAGGAACTAAAGTTTCTCGACATTACTCTTGTGAGTTTCCTTCACATCTGAAAGTAGTGACTCCTCGTTTCCTCCAGTCTGAGCGCAGGTCACACCTGGTTGAAAAGCAGTGTGTCGCCGTCCTCACTGTTTCACCTCTCAAACACTAATTGAAATGTTTAATTAAATGCTCATTTGTATGGACACCAACACACCAAATGATGTGTCTTCTCACAGACTGCAGATCAGCAGTACCAGGAAGCGTTCAACGACGAGCTGGATTCATTTAAGGAGCGTGTTCGGGGCAGAGCGAAGATCCGCATCGAAAAGGCCCTGAGGGAGTATGAGGAAGAGGAGAAACAAAAACGCTTGGGACCTGGAGGGCTAGACCCTGTTGAAGTGTACGAGTCCCTGCCAGCTGTAAGTTCTTTAGTTTTCAAGAAGCCTCAGTTTTATCTTCTCTCGTCAGTTTAAAATGCCTTACAAAGTATGTTCTTAATCGCAGGAGATGCAGAAATGCTTTGATGATAAGGACATCCAAATGTTACAAGATGCTATTAGCAAAATGGACCCAACGGTACGTTTCTTTCTTAAAGTCTACACTTGTTCTTCTTTCTAATAAACAGACTGATGCAGCGTGTTGATTATTAATAAAGTGCTGTGAGTCATATTGCAGTTAATAATTGGGTTTTCATTGATTTTAGGAGGCGAAGGCTCAAATGAAGAGGTGCATAGAGTCTGGGCTCTGGGTCCCCAACTCCAAGACAGACGACGGGGATGAGAAAGAGGAAGATGCTATCTATGAGGAGGTGAAACAGGAGCCGGAAGCAACTAAGAAGGAATGACCAACATTGAGTCTATGACTTGTTGTTTTTGCAAATGTACTTACCCACTGTATTGCGACTCCACTATGTGTATGACTAGTTTGCCAATCATGGAACAGTGAAATATTTAGCTGAGATTTAAGGGATTAGTGTTCACCTATCGGCACAGCTGCGTTGCATCAGTAACTCCTGCTTGGAAAAGAAAGTGCTGCTCGTGTTTAGGTCTTTTATTTTGCTCAGGCTGTATTCTTCCATTTATTTGTATGCACCTGTGTGGTAGTGCCTGCCTGCTTCGTTTGTGCTGTTGTATAGTTGAAATATGTTCTATACATTTTCAGGTTGTGCATATAATTAATCGGATGGATGGATGTTTTTTTGTTTTGTTTTTTTGTTATTTCCAAATTTAAGATTTGTTGCCTGACTTTTAGGGCTCGAGCTTCCAATGTATTCTGATGGTTGTTTCCCCAAAGTGACATTTTCTACAAACTTGCTTAACTAAAGGTTGAATTATATCCAACTACTCAAGGCCGAGGTGTCGTGGTCGTCTCTAAAACTCAAGGTGTGGGTGACGTGAGTCTCAAATCATAAAGTTAGAGGTCAGAAATGTGAGTCATAAAAGAATCACAAGAATATTATCCATCCGCAAGCCCTGTTGTCATGGTAACTGCTGTTTTTTTTTTTTTTATTATGGACAGACTGCATCTGTGAATGAGTTTTCTAATGAATCATTTTAGTATTTACAACATTTGCGCTACACACGGATTCAGTGATGCTGTAGGTAAAATGATTGGTATGCTATGGTCACATCACATATACATTAGACATCAAAAGACAACAAACAATGTTAAATATATACAAAGCAGTCCTAAAAGTGCTAGATGAGTGCGGTTGGACTCTATACTTTGACTTTCAATGCTTTTATTTTGAAGGTGAGAGTGCAAAGTTTGGAATTTGCTTGATGTCAGAGCTGGCATAAAAATAAACACATTAAGTGAAACAGCTTTAACAAAGGCATCGTTTGACTATCTTTAAATAAGACTTCTAATGTATCCTGACAGAAGCTGTTGTGGGGAGGGAAAAAAGCCTGTTTCTCCTGCAAGCTTTTGTGTGAGATGAGTTACTGATGATGGACTGGAGGCACCTGATTGTGGTATACTACTTTACATTGCAAAGTAACTAAATGGTGAAGGACAGCTGATCCTCCTCTTAGTCTGACAAAAGGCAGAACAAACAAGATACCATTAAAATGTGACTGACGAAGGTGGCTGCAGATGTCCTGATATAGTGGTTGTGGGTGAGGCTTCTGATTCGCAGGTGCACAGAGCAGAATTAGACAACACCTGACATCAAACAACAAATGCTTATCTAAAAAATGGCCAGCTCAAATGATAAACATGACAGTAGGCTCACACCATAACATGAACATATGATTAACCTGTTCATTATAGGCATGTTGTTATTGATGAATAATTATAATATTAAAGCCCAGTTTTTAGTCTTCCATACTTTCAAAAATGTTCAGGACATCAACTTGATCCCTTCTTATAAACATTGTAGACCTTTCAGCCCTGTAACTGATACAATTAATAATGACCCCATGCCATCTTGTGTAAAATTGTAAAGTAGGCTACTTGTGTCATGTACTTAGTTACTTTATACCACTGTGTTACTAGCGATGTCTTCTTGTCGTCTTTATGTTTTGAGTAAGAAAACTGTCTTTACTCACACATTAAAATAACTAGAAAATATGAGATTAAGAGCTAAAGGCTCCATATGTTTCTAATGTCCCCTAATACACACTCCAGTGCAGTTCAGATTAATAATACAAAATATAATCAACCGATAAATTATGATTTTACAGGTAAGTGTAATATTTTATTGATCCCCAGGTAAATTCACAGGCTACCCAGCAGCATATAAAGTAATTACAACTACCCCCACCTTTACTTTGCTAATACTTTTGTACTATTTTGAATGCAGGACTAGTAGCAGAGTATCTAATGTAGTATTGCTCATTTCTAGTACTTTTTCCACCACGTGGATTAAGTTTATTGCATACTTTGTAAAAAAAATCATCAGTGTATCGCTTTCATTGGCGTTTTATTTTGAAAGGGCAGCCCCCAGTGTGTACGTGCTTTTGCGCGAGCGCCCGCTCGAGGGAGTGACCGTGTTGGTTTCAGGAACCAGCGGTCTGTCGAGTCGACGCTTCGCACTTTCATGAGAACCGAAGAGTGGGCGAAGGGGGAAATACGGTCACCAGATAATGAAGTGTGACTGCCACTTCATTTCACCGTGTTAAAGCTTTTATGTAACGCCGTCAAAAGCTCCCCGTTGGTAAGATTACTTATTCGTCACTCACGTTAAGTTTGATTTCTGTAATGATGTTTACACATTTCCTTGTCATGGCATCGGATAAACCGTGAAATGTGTAAGGACGCGTGTTTATGTACAACTCAGTGACGTCACCGGCGTGTGTTTTTATACATCTATATTAAAAACAACAACATATAATACCGTGTGTTGAGCTATACGCGGCTGTAGAGGACTGTGGCATGTAAACAAGTGAGACGAGGAATATTCCCCGGTAGGCCTTATGGCCAATTGTATTTCCTGACGTCATATTTCTAAGTTATTGCTACATTTTCTTTGTCATTAGTTAACAGCAACGTAACTAATGATCGTTTAAACAGAATGCATCATACAGACAGGTTTCTATTTCAAATGTGTGTTTACGTAGGCCTTAATTTGTACTTGAGTTCATCCAATGCAACAGCTGATTAACCTAGCCATCATATATATATATATATATATATATATATATATATATATATATATATATATATATATATATATATATATATATATTGTGTGTGTGTGTGTGTGTGTGTGTGTTAGTGATTTGGCGGTCCCTACCATGGCTGGAAGTGCGTATTCCAAGTGCTCAACGCACGGGCCAGTCTCCGGCCTGCCCGAGCCCCCTGAGGGTCCAGGCATCCATGTTTACCTTTTCTGCTCAAAGGGAGGGGAAAGATATTTGTCCCACACAAGTGGAGAATTCACAGCAGAGGACCTGTGCATCTCAGCTGCGGAGGCTGTAGGTGAGAGTGACCAAATAGTCCAGCACAGACCAAAATAAAAGTTTATTTTCCTGTGTTATTTTAGCCTGCTGCTGCCAAGTGTGTGTGTGTGTGTGTAACACCCCTGTGTTACTCCCCAGGGATAACTCCTCTGTGCCATGTGTTGTTTGCTCTGTACAATCCACAAACACGCTGCTGGTATAGTCCGAACCACAGTTTCAGTCCAGAGAACTCCAGCCTCGTACTTCACTACTGTATGAGGTTAGTGCTTGTGTAACACTGTTTTAGGAATGCAGATGAACACACTCATCATATTCACACTGTCTGTCTTTCTTGTATCTAGGTTTTACTTTCGGAATTGGCACGGACTAACTAAGAATGAGCGAGCTGTATCCCGTTATGCTCTCAGATCTGGGGCAAGTCAGGGGGCTTCGCCTTTGCTTGAAATCGCATCCTTAGAATACCTATTCGCCCAGGTTGGTGTTAACTGTGTATTCATCACATGTGTTTGTTGTGTTCACAATAATTAAGTACCTAACCTGTTGGCGTCTCGTGTCTCCAAAAGGCTAAGTATGAATTTGTGAACGAAGTAGTACAGATGGAAGAAGGCGATTCAGAGGAGGAGCTAAGCAGCTTAAAAAATGAGAGCTTGGGGATGGCTGTGCTTCACCTCTCACACCAGGCAATGCAAATGGGCTGTACCTTACAGGATGTTGCTGACAAAGTCAGGTAATATCTTTGGAAGGAGTGAATATGTCTTATTATAATTATATTGAGTTTGTTGTACTGTCTTTATTATCCTATGTTCTGCTCCTGTGCCAATCCAGTGTCTGCTCCTGATCATTAAAGCTTCTAATCTAACCACTGGATCTATGTAACATAAAAAGATATTGTTTTCTTTCAGCTTCGTACAATGCATTCCAAGGTCTTTCGCCAAATACATTTCCAAAGTCAACTTCCTGACAAAACTCCGCATGCGGCGGGTGTTTGCAGAGTTCATGCGGACCTTCCAGCAGCACACTGTGGACAAGGGGCGACTGGGCGCCCACGAGGTCATGTACAAGTACATCTCTACTCTCGAACACTTGTCACCGAGTTTTGGAACAGAGACCTTCCCTGTATCCCACCTGGAGCTGAGAGAGGACGGGGGTGGAGGCAGCTCCTACTCTAACACCACCCATGCTCAGGGTGCCTTGAAAGACAACTTCATAGGTCCCACCACTCATGAGATCATGGTGACTGGCACCCAGGGGATTCAATGGAGGAAGGTGTCCGGTCAGAAGGTTTGTCGAAGACCGCAATTTCAAGCTTCGATGGTGTTATTCTGTGGCAAGTTCTGTACTCTTCTAGTGTGGACATTTTGTTCATTTCAGTCTCTTTGTCCAGGCTCTGGAAAACCCGTACCTCAGAAATGACTACTTAAAGAAAGCCAAACCAAAGTCCAGCCAACCAAACGCGAACACTGCCAATAAATGGACGTCCTTCTGTGATTTCCCTGAAATAACTCACATAGCCATCACTGGAGATAATGTGTGCATTAGCACTCAGGACAATCACTGCATGGTGAGAGTACTTGTTTACCCTTTTTTATGTAAAAGCTGCAATGCATTCATTTAATTAGTAAATGTGCTTGTGATGCATTAGTCCAATTGGTATGCTGAATATTAGTCATTCTGCTGATCAGATTGTTCAGTCTTTAAATTGTGGATATACTGAACTGTATGCTTAGATTTTCATAATTCTATATGTTCATGAGCTCTGGTACGCTTCGGGCTGTTTATTATGTTTTGAATGTGTCTGTAGGTGGGAGCTCTGATTGTAAGCTAGTGGTGTTTCTGTTTGTGTATGTAGGAGGTTCAGATGAACTCCAGCCAGGAGGCCCGTTCCTTTATCTCCCTCCTCGATGGATACAACCGGCTGACTGCATTCGCCCACCACTATCTTTGTCATGAAGTGGCTCCCCCAAGGGTAGTGCTGAGTGTAGCAAATGGACTGCATGGACCTATGCAGTGAGTGTTCTCCTCTTACACATGCACACACAGACACCAGCAGGCTATAGAGGAACGCAGTGTGTTATATCACAACTCTGCTGTGTTTCCAGTGATGATTTTGTGCTGCTGAAGCTGAAAAAGGAGATAGAGGAGGGATCTTTCCTCGTACGTTGGAGTGCCCTCGATTATCGCCGCATCATCCTAGCTGTCCTGAACAAAAATGAGGTAAGTCAACACCCACACTCCTCTCTGGAGATGATGGCAGTGCAGTGATGGTGGAAATGTGTGCACTTTGTGTTTAATATGTACTTCTGGCTCCTAGAATGGATCGAAGCCAAGCCACAAGCAGTTTCGAATTCAGCTCAAGGGTTCGATGTTCTGTCTGGAGGGCTGGGATCGAGAATTCTCCAGTGTCAAGAAGCTCACAGAAAGCCTCAAGACCTTTGTGCTCAAGTCTGGTTCAGAGAGCTTTACTGTCAAAAGATGCTGTTTGCCAAAACAAGCAGGTTTGTGGATAATGGGCTTTTCAATTCTAGACATGTTTTGCTGCTTTATGCCAAAACCCTCGCGTGTATTTCAAAGGTATTCTGTGTTGTGGGATATTCGTCCCAAAATCATAAATACACATTTCCTTTCATTTGTTGTTTTGAGTGTTGGACATATCGGCCGTGGAGATGGAGAATATAATGGAACTACATGGCACTCGACTTGTAGTGTTCAAAATACATTTAAAATCATGACCTCAAGATAATCCACAGGCAAACTATTTGTTTTTACCGTATCACTGCACAGAAGGAAGCGCGCATCTACTCTACTCAGGTGTAGGGAGTTAGAAAGAAAGTAGTTCCTACATGAAACTGCCCACAACAAGGTCTCCGGATTATGATTGCTGTTGAGTTTTAATGAATCTTTTGAGAGATTTTGAGGAAGAGATGTCTATGGCCGGTAACCTTTGTGGTGAACTATCCCTTTAACGTGGGTTCATCTATGTGTGTGTGATGTAGAGCTATCCAACCTTCTGGTGATGAGGGAAGGTGTTCACACTGACTCCTTGTTCCTGAACATGACCCAGCTACGCTTCCATCACATCAAGGACAAAGACATCGTGAAGGTGATCGAGACGCACTCGCCGCCTTCATATGATCTGTTCCACCTTGACTGGCTTTGTTGTTCCCAGCTCTGTGACTGACCAGTGGGTGTTGTGTTTATGAGCAGAAACAGCATTTGGGCAGCGGGACCAAAACTAACATCTACTTGGGACTTCTGCTGGTGCGAGGCGGAGGAGAAGATGACGAGGATGAGGAGTTCAACAACAACTCTACTGACCGCAAAGGGATCCCAGTGGTTCTCAAGATTCTAGACCAAAATGATAAAGATATTGATATGGTGAGCCTTGTGATCTTTAAAAGCCTTAATGGTCGCCAACACTCCAAAGGTATAACAGTGGAAGCCTATGTCTATTCGACATGCTAATATATATATACATGTGTATTCGATCTTTACCCTTCTTTTGTTTTTTCAAGGGATTTTTGGAGACTGCAAGTCTCATGAACCAGGTGTCCCACAGTCACCTGGTGTTTGTGCATGGCGTGTCAGTCAAAGGATCTGAAAGTAAGAGCAATAACACTGTTCACCTTCACATACCCACATTTTATTTACAGGTGCGTGACTTCCTCCTTTAGCTACTTCCCCATCACGCAAATGTTCTGTGTTTACAGTCAAAAGTATGATTCCAGGGATAAGTGAGCCATGACGCAAATGCAAACCCACGCACCCTGTTCTGTTTTAAAGAGGATGCCACCGGTTTAAGTGTAATTTTGTCTTTACTGAAGGCTGGACTTGTTTCTACCTTTTTTTTTTTTACAGACATCATGGTGGAAGAATTTGTGGAGTTCGGGCCTTTGGATGATTTCCTTCGCAAAGAAAAGGCATCGGTGACTCCTCAGTGGAAATTTATCGTTGCGAAACAACTTGCCAGTGCCCTCAATTATCTTGTGAGTGCAAACTCTACTTTGTGTGCCGCAGATTATATTTCAATACAATTCACTTACATTGAACACACAGCTAAGTGGTCATTAGCATTGAATTGAGAGTGAAGTAATACAAGTGTGGTACAATTCATCTCCAGATAGTTTTAAGCTTTACAATCGGCTGCTAAAATATTTAGAATATATATGAAATATTAACAGAAAGCGGGTAGTGAAGCTTTCCAACTGGACGCCAAGTTTTAAGTCTGAGCTGCAGGCAGGAAATGAAATAATGTTATTATCGGAATGTAACGATAGAAGGTTAACACCAGTGCAATTGTCATCATTGTAGGAGACCAAACGGCTGTTTCATGGAAACGTCTGTGCCAAGAACATTCTGGTGGCAAGGCGTGGTCTGGAGCCTGGCACTACTCCTTTCGTCAAGCTGAGTGACCCAGGAATTGCCCTGAGTGCCCTTTCACGGGAAGGTCAGTACCAGAAACTCACTTTACATAAGTTCAGTCAGCTTCAGGTCTTCTGTACGTTCTGTACTTTTCTGCTTTATGTTTTATCAGATTTAGGAAACCGGAAACTTTAACTAGACCATTTCCTGCGATCTATTTCCTGTTCTCTTGCAGTTTTATCTCACAATATGTCTGAAATAAAATAAAAAACTCAAACTGCTCGGAGGTATTCTTTCCAACCATCCCGGTTAGTTTTGTCTGACGACTATAAACAAGGATATATAAATCATAAAGTGCCATTTTTTGTAGCTACTGACATTAAAAACACATAAGAAACCAACTTTGTTTATTCTTTAGGTATTTTCTTTATTGAATTTATGTCATTTCATATAAAAGTAGAGCAACAATTTGCAACATTGGTTCAGTTTTCTCAAACAAAATTCTTCTGTTTTAATGGAGTTCTTCAAAACAGAGCACACGGACCATGACATGACACATGTAACTTATGTCATTTTAATTATGGCTTCTGCACTGCAGAGCGTCTTAAGCGTATCCCATGGATTGCCCCTGAGTGTGTGGACAGCGGCGCACCCATTGGCAATGTTGCTGACCAGTGGAGCTTTGGCGTCACGCTGCTCGAAATCTGCAACAATGGCGATCTTCCCATGAGTGGCAGCACATTGTTCGAGGTAGGCCCTTTATTCTACCTCCAACGGCCACGAGCTGCACCTGTTGACTTCTAATTGTAACAACGTAACCTCTCCCCCCCCAACAGAAAGAGCGCTTTTATCAGCAAAGGGGCCGTTTAGCTGAACCATCCTCCCAGGAACTGGCCAGCTTCATTAGCATGTGTTTGACCTACGACCCCGTGGAGAGGCCTTCGTTCCACACTGTGCTCAGAGACCTCACAGAAATCATGATCAAAAGTGGGTCTTTACTCCATCGCCTCTCTTTGACCTTTTTCTTACAACCTATCTCTGTGCATTTGATAATTAGTTGTTTTTTCCTGCCCACAGATCCTGATATATCCCCCAGTGAGACTCTCCCTAAAACAGACCCGAGCGTGTACCACAAACGCTACCTGAAAAAGATGCGGGACTTGGGACAGGTGAGTTTTAATACCACCTGAAGTTTTCTTCTTCCTGTATCAGAGGGTAATCCACTGCTCCATTGTTCTGTCTGCAGGGTCACTTTGGGATGGTGACTCTCTACTTGTACGACCCGGCCAACGATGGGACAGGAGAGCGTGTGGCAGTGAAGTCTTTGAAACAAGACAACGGTCAAGCGTCAGAGTGCTGGATTAAGGAGATCAACATCCTGAAGTCCCTTGATAACATCAACATTGTCAAATACAAAGGCTGCTGTACCGAACTGGGTGAGTCCTCAAAATATGTTAATGAAATTGGTACATACATATACAGTGTAGAATAATAATCGTGTTCTTATCTGATGTGTAAAATACAATACATTTTTCTCCTAAAGAAAAGTTATAAAGCTGCTTGTGTCTGCTGTCAATTATGGTTCTTGGAAATAGAAAGAAAATCTTAATTTTCCAAACAGCAGGTCAAACTTTAAAGTAATCGGAATCGACCCAAGAAAATCTCTTATTGAAATATACACAAACATACAGTGTCTGCATGTGCAAAGGAGCGCTTGCTCAGTTCTCTCTTAGCTCGCTGTGCTCAGTGGAAGTGGAGTTGTGTTCCCTGCTGTTCTTCTGTAGATATTGAAAATCTATTTGAAGTGCATCACTGTTTCCTTTGTGTGTTTGAGCGTTCGACACACAGCCAGCTTCACATAAAGTAATGGAGATAGGAGGATGAGCACTGTTGCATTGTTCATCGACAGGAGGACAAGCCGTGCAGCTGATAATGGAGTACCTTCCTCTGGGGAGTCTGAAAGAGTACCTTACCAAACGTAAACTGGGAATGCCCCAGTGCCTTATGTTCGCTCAGCAGATCTGTCAGGTGAGTTGTCGTGCTTTTGGAGTTTGTACTAATCCACATTTCCACTTGACTTTACAATATTCCTGGTGCTATGTGCAAACTGCAGAGACTGTCTGTCTGGTTATGTTCTCCTTCATTTAGAAGAAGCTGTGTACAATATGAATCCATCACATTAAGCTCAAATAGCATTTTGCGACACTGTGTAGGTTTCGGTGTTTTGTCATTATTTTGTTGTGTTTACGTTGAGTAGTTCAGTCGCACTTGCATTATGTTACACTGTCAGTAACCAAGAAAACAGGAAATAATCAGCATGCTGTCAATCAGATGTGTATCTCAGTCAGTAAATTACATTTTATTGTTTATAATTAACTTAAGTATTAATATTTATTTTTATAAGTAAAGCATGAGCATCTGACCGCATCTGCGCTGAACAGACAAGCGTAGGAACAAAGAATGCTCTTCTATTTTAATCAGGAAAAGGAATGCACATGTCATAGTTATGCATTTTACTGCCAATTAACAACCAAATAAAAACGTGTCCACGGCTGATTTTCGGGTCACTACCCTACGTTTGGGAAGGACTGGTGTCCTGCTGTAATTCAGCAAGATTCTGGGGATCATGGATGTCTGTGATGGACATATTGACTGACAGAAAAACACTGGCATCCCTAGAGACACATGTGCCGTGACTAAAAATGTAACGCTACAGGATTTACGCCATTTAATTTTCAAAAACATTATACTATACTATTTCTTTACACTGTTAAAGAAGTTCAGTTTGAATTCCACATTTTGCCCCCTCTCAGTTATTGGATCCATCTTTAGTTCTGCTGTTCTCGTTTAAAGGGTATGGAGTACTTGCACTTTAAGCGATACATCCATCGAGACCTCGCTGCCCGTAATGTCTTGGTGGAAAATGACAGTTTGGTAAAGATTGGAGACTTCGGCCTGACGAAATACATCCCTGATGGGGAGATCTACTATCAGGTCCGTGAGGACGGGGACAGTCCGGTGTTCTGGTGAGTTCATGCAGCACTTCAAAGTGTGTTTCAATGCTTTGTTCCATGACTTTGGCCGCTAAACTGTATTTTTTTGTCCTACATAGGTATGCCATTGAGTGCTTGAAGGAAAGTAAATTTTCCTTCTCCTCTGACATTTGGTCCTTTGGCGTTACGTTGTATGAGATCCTGACCCGCGGTGAACTTCACCAAAGCCCTCCAGAAGTACGTCATCCCCAGCCTCTTATAACGAGCTCAAACCTGCATATATTTCAATGTGAGACTAATCAAGTCCATTTTTAATCCATGTGTTAAATGCACTATGTATTCTGTTTTTTTTTTTTTTGCAGATGTACAATATAATGAAAGGAGAGAAGCAACCACCGATTACTGTAGTGGAACTCATAGCACTGTTGGAGAAACCGCGTCGATTGCCTCGTCCCAAAGACTGCCCGCACGAGGTAACAAGCTCATTAAACACTATTGACTTTTTATTGTGATTATGAGTAGTCAGATGTTTTCACAATTACTTTTTTTTTTTACCAACAGGTGAAGATGTTAATGGAGCAGTGTTGGGCTGCAGAGACGGCACAACGGCCATCATTCAAATCCCTCATCGAAAAGTTTGAGGCTATTCGCCAAACTTAAGAATGGCAGTCCGATATAAACTTTTCCTCGGCTCAGATTCACTGAACAGGACTCTGAAGATCTAACTTGTCTACATGTCATCACAATGCCACTATGGCCACTGTATATTACATGGTAGCCAGTGATGTGTTTCCCGCTGTGCAATGCCTGCTGTCTCCTTTTACATAGATGTCTTTATATTGTAAGTTTCTTTTTGATAAAAGCACACTGCTATCCTCTCATGTGATATTAACACAATGATACTCAACCAGCGTCTTTGTTTTCTTAAACTTCATAAAGAACAGTGATGCCTTGGGCAGTGAGCTTTTCTCTTACATAAATCATAGGTTTGCATATATCACAATAAGTACGTTTTCATTTTATGTTGAATTTTTGTCATTTGTTTGTTGACTTCGCGTATTAATTTTGTATAAATCAAAAGAACAAATTCTAAATCTAATAAACCATTTTTTCACATTCCCTTTTATAAAAGACTGAAACAGATCGATGAAAAGGTGTATAAAACTGTTTTACAGAATGTGCAACTAAGCTCAGCTACATATCTGTCGCTTAAAAACTCCCTGATCACAAGCTATGCGACACACTAAAGATTTCAGACCGGTCACTGACCTGCGAATAGTCTTTTCTAATAACCTGTGCCAGCTGTAGATGCCTGTTTACACTAGGTAGTTAAGGAAGTATATTTAAAAAACTTGAAGTACCACTGACTGCACCACACTAATCCACCTATGATCTTGCTGCACAGTGACTGCTGCTCTGACATTAGACTAATTTATACTAACGTACATGTTAACCACATAGAATTGTGTCTGTATGAGACCGGCCAAATTACCCAGATGCATCAGTAAAGAATCATCTGACGCACCACACCTCCTGTCATGCAGCATGCAGTTTGAATCGGTGCGTACACCTTGAAAAAGAGAGTCATGGACACAGCCTCAACCACATCACTGCTGCAGACATTTGTTCCAGATATTCCACTAGAGGAAGCTGACAAACAGTCTTGTACAATACAAATGAATAGCTACAAAGGGTCTCTGTTTTTCACCGGGGGTTTTCCAACCACACTGTAAACATACCAGACCTGCTGCAAGTGGAAGTAATACATACATAAACCACGATCTTAAGCCTATAAACATTTAGTTTTCGCTCTGTGGCTCCTATTAATATACTCACTCGATACACATGATGTTATCCGAGACTGTTAAAGAAAGATTTAAACATCTTTATATCTCATCCAACCTAGAAATACAAGACTGCTTATAGTGTAGAGTTGGAAGACAAATTAAAACTGATTATAAGGCAAAGTAGTTTTATTTATAAAGCATGTTTCATACAGAAAGGTACATTTAAGATGCTGTACAGAGAAGCTAGAACAACACAATACAAAATTAGAACAATATTTATATCTTACAAAATATATATATTATTATTATTAGAATAGTAGGGCCTTGGGTTTTAAAAATATTTAGTAAGCTGCAATGTTTGGAGCATTCCTAAAACATAAATGTGTAGATTTTTTTAATATGCTGAAATCTGTGTAGTTCAAATATAAGGGGAATCCCTAACATGTCATTTGTACACCACTGGCTTGTCTCTACTGAGAGATCTGCTTGATGAGCAGCATTCACATCCAGTTTTGAGCAAACTAGGCTCCGCCCCCAAACTCTGTTACGTAGTAGTCATGGAGAATGCGTCCTACTCTCGTCCAATGAGAAGCGGCGCTGGGGCCATGTGTGTATTGTTTAAACTGCTCAAATCGGGTTGACTTTCCAGACCGACAAAAACTTTCACCAAACTGAGTGATGGCGGCCGTCGTGTCTGTTAGTACAGCTGCCAGAGATGAAAGCACAGACACAGGGATCAGTTTTGCCCCGCGTCCGCTTCACGATAATTACGACCTCGCTGAGGATCACGAAAGCTGGATGTCCGGAGGAGACCACCGGTATACCGAACTCGAACCCAGCGGAGAGGACTCAACGTCGGACCGCGAGTGTCAGCGGAGGGTCGACGAGGACTTGACATCACTGAGCCCCGAAGAAATTGAGAGCCGCTTAGAAAGAACTCGCCGGGAGTTTTACAACCGTAGAAAGATTATCATAAAAAATCTACCCTCTGACGTTAGCAATCAGGTAAGAGTCAAAAGTACTGAAAGTTTAGGTTATTGGATGATTGATTGATTGAACGTTTGGCTAACGTTAGCCTAGCTCCAATATGCGTTGCCATGCTACCTATGGTAGCCTGCTAGCCATTTAACTCGTTAGCTGTCTTTTAAGTTTAATTTATGCTATTTTTTGTTTTAGTGAATCTGCAACTAGTTAATTTAAAAGTCGACACACAGTTAACGTTAATTGACAGACACCGAACATCATTAGTATTGTTTTTGATTCGTTTGGGTAGGATAACTGCCAGGTGGTCAGATAACTGTCAATAATGGTCATCTGTGGCCTGTATGACCTGCCACTCCGGCCTCGTAGGTAATGATTAGATAACTTTGACATTCGTGATTTTTATTTGTTTTACTACTCGAGCTGCTAAACTAAACTGTCGGTGATTTATAATCCCTACATGGCGGTTACAGGTGCACTGGGACCTTTTCATCAGCCCATCTGTTGTTTTAAACTGTGGTTTGGTTATCGACCAGCCAGTGATTTACTCATGATGCCACATTTTTTTGGAACGTGCCTGACTCGTGGGGAGCGGTGGGCCTGCGGGCGGTACCATTGTTCACAGAGGGGGGAGTAGTGGGAGTTCGAGATGTGAGTTGCAATATAACAAAAGGTGGAAGGTGTGGAGACAAAACGTTTCAGAAAATGCTAGACAGAATCGCCATTCATTTGTGAATTGTCAAAAGCTGCGCAGAACAATTTTCTCCTACAATGACTCAGTTATTCACCTCTCACCCCTCCGCAGGTGCAACTTGTTGCTAGTTTCCCAGTGGACGTGAATGAGTTAATTATGTGATTACTAAAATCTACAATTAAGCAATTTGCAATTGTATGATGACAAATCTACAACTTAGAAAGTGAAATATATTTTATGTGTGATACCCTGGTAAAATGGTTGTAATAATTCAAATGTCTGCATGTAATTATTGTTTTTTCTTATTTACAGGAGGTCCATGAGCTGTTGGGAAATTATGACTTGAAGTACTGCTTTGTTGACAAATACAAGGGCACAGGTTGGTCTAACTATTTGTCTATTATGTTAGGTTATGTATGTTCAGTTTAAAGAATCTATTATAGATATTTAAATGTCAACAAAAAAGAACGTGAAATAAAATTCATAGTCTCATAAACGACAAATTGTCTTAAATTTCGAGCCGTTTACTATTTGCTACAATCTTCTTGATGAAAACACATTCAAAATGATTTTTGAAGGGCTTTGTTCACAAAAAATAAAACATTCTTCACTTTTAGGGAAGATATTGAACCAAAGGAAAGGCACACATTTTGCATTAGAACGTCAATAGATTGCCCCTTAAATAAAACGTTGTTTAGGTTGTCAATGTGCTAGTATTTTATTACTAGTGGTGACAAAAGATTTCCCTTTTCACTAAACAACATTTTCCCCAGTTTTGTGCTGGTATGTATTCATTTTGAGATTTGTAGTCCGTGTACAGGCAGCAACCTCTGAACATTGAGGCCAATGCAGGAGTGCCTTTTTAAACTTGCATTCTTTCTAATATCCAGCAGGGGGCCACTCCTTTGGTTCAGAAAGAAGTCAGATTGTAGTCATTTCCTGAGTTTATGGCCTCAATTCCTAGTTTCAAGTCGTTTTCAATACAGCATGTTGTCCATTTAGTAGTTTATGGTCTCATTTAGAGTAACATAGAGGATAAAGCAGGGTATGCATTGTCACCTTGTGATTGACAGGTTGCTACGACAGCATTTTCTGTGTTTTCATCTTTTCTAACTTAAGCCCTTTTTACTAATTGTTTTTTCAGTTCTCAAAAATAAATTGTAACCTTTTTGGTTTCCTAAAAAAGGCCTTATTCAACATTTGGTTGTACTCCACCCTGTTGTGTCACTTCTGGTTGCAAGTGACCAAGGTGCACACAATTATTAATTACAAGCGGCACCAGTGGTATGAAATGGTATACACTTCAAGTGGGCACGGTCTTATGTATTTATATTTTATTTTGCAAACCTATTTACACGGCTAACTTATATTTAGTTAGCTAGGGAGTTCGCAAACTTTAACTTAACATTTTGACACGGTTTGACTAACGTTAATGCTCAATGTTGCCAGATCTTGCGAGACCACTGGATTCGAGAGAACTGATCAGTATTCTGTATTTTGTTGACAAACGGTGGGACTTCCTTGTCATAACACAATGTCATCCATTTGTATGCGTCAAACACAACCAGTCTCTGCAATTAAAACACAAAAAAGAATCTGTGCTAAATTGTCCTTGGGGGAGTGAATCAACCTTGTATGCCCCCAAAATGTGAGCTGCGTCTTAATTCAGGGGAAATGCCACGATGGTCTAAGTGCACGAAAGATCAGCTTGTCATTAGAAGTCTCAAAGTCGATTTTTTTTGTCAGGAAGAACTGACATTAAAGGAGACCAAAAACAGAAACGGCAGCTTAATGGCTGATGATAATGGGCCAGAAATTAGCATGAGCCAGATGGTAAATTCAGGGTTTGTCTGGCATCTACCGGATAACGGTCGCATTTAGATGTGCTTTTGTACAAAATACATAGTTGGCTGGTAAAAAGATTGGGCTGTAACAACTTTATTTATTTAAATGAGGCTTTTAGATGACGACAATCTTTATCATCCACTTTTTGTAACGGGATGTTTGGTTGACATGGAGCAGCTCACATAGGGCTATTAATTATTATTGTTATATTTAAGTGTCCCATTAGTAGACATTTTAAAAGTGGGTGCCAATAACATTAAAACTTCTACTGGTGTAAATGTGACTTTTTAGCTGTCAACATGCTGCAGTCAGATAAAATGCCTTTTGATTCTTGTCAGCTATGATGACGGCCATTGTAGTCTCAATAAGAGAATTGTTGCAGTGACATGGAAGTATGCGGGTGGTGACATTGTGCCACCAGCGTTGTCTTTTATCAGACCTGCTAAAGGAGAGATGGTATCACAACCCAGGTTTGCCCCCCTGAGACGGGCTGTGAATGAAAAATAATTCTCTTAATGCTGACTGAACAAATGTCACTCCATCACTTTACACCAAGTTGTGTTTGTCTCCCTTCCTCCCTCTGTCCCACGCCACCTTCAGCCTTTGTGACACTGCTCAATGGGGAACAGGCGCAGTGTGCCATCAAAGACTTCCACCAGCATGTGCTCCGGGACAGGGACATCTCTGTGCAGCTGCAGCCAACAGACGCTCTGCTGTGCATCGCCAACTTGCCTCGCGCCTTCACCCAGCAGCAGTTTGAGGAGCTGGTGCGACCCTTCGGTAACCTTGAGCGCTGCTTTCTGGTGTACAGCGCCTTCACGGGGCACTCCAAGGGCTATGGCTTTGTGGAGTACATGAAGAAGGACTCTGCTGCCAGGGCCAAGTCGGAGCTGTTGGGAAAGCAGCTGGGCTCCCGCATGCTGTACGTCCACTGGACTGAAGTTGGCTCCCTCACATATCCACTGCTGCACTCTAAATGCGTTTGCGTGGACCGCCTGCCCCCGAGCCTGGTGACTGCCCAAGACCTCCGCAACGCCCTGGCTGATACCCATGCGCCAGTCTTCTGCCAGGTCAAATTTACCACCAACAAACTCACTAGGGCCGCAACTAACGATTGTTTTCATTATAGATTAATCTGCCGATTAATCATGTGGTCTGTAAAATAATGAAATGTCTCTCAAAGTCCAAGCTGAGTTCTTACTTTAATGATTAATTAATTATTAAAATAGTTGATTTTTTCCGTTCAGCTCTAAAACACTGCTACAGATTAATATGATTTCAGAAGGATAGATTACCCATATTGTATTTTACACCAAGCTTAATGAGTTATACCCGTATGGAGCTGCAGATATTATTCCAGACATAAAATTAATCGCCAACTATTCTGTCTGATCTACAAAACAAAACTTCCAACCATTGTAATGGGCCCACATTGGGATTGATGGAGTGCCTGTGCTGCCGTGTGTATCTGAATGTTGTACACTTCCTACTGAAGGGGTGCAGCTGGCAGGAGTCTGTTTGTACCCTTTTTTTCACCTTTACCCCAGTTTTCTCTTTGCCACTCAAAGTTTCTATAGCGGTGAGCATTGCTGGTTTCTATGGCGATGACCACCTGACTCCCCCAGGTGGTGTCATTCAGCAGGCTTTTCTGGAACGAGAGAGAGGGGTGTCCTTTTTTCAGCACGACACGCATAGTCATAGTTTTCTGCTGGTTTCAGGGTTTTGTAGGATGGGGAGTCATGTGACCGTTAAAGGGGGAACCTTGCCAGCACTGGTTTTAACAAGATGCAGCTGGACTGGTCATGGACTATTTAATCCTGGTGTTATTAAATCACGAGGCTGCATCTAGTGACTGATGATTAAAGGGCAATAAGAAAAGAATAGCAACTACGTATTAGTAAGTGTAAACATTCAACAGATGTTTGTTTACGCTGCTCTCAGATTTTCACAAAAAGGATTCTGGTACATTTTCAGGGGTTTTACAGGACAGTCCCAACATAAATGTGCCTTTTTAGATGGATGCTGCACTAATCTGTGCGTAACATGAGTGTCAGTGGAAAAACACAGACCTACCAGTCAGCCCATACCTTTTTATTATTTACAGTATTTATGAGCAGCGCAGTGTGTCTTGAGATTATAATGACTTTCTTCTCCCCCTCTACAGTTGGCTCAGGGACAAGATGGAAGTTTTCGTCGGTTTGCGGTGTTGGAATTTGCCTCTGCTGAGATGTCGGAGGAGGCACAGCGGCTCGCTGATGGCAGGCTGCTGGGCGGGGCACACATCAGGGTGTCCTTCTGCGCCCCTGGCCCTCCCGGTAGAAGCATGTTGGCTGCTCTGATCGCTGCCCAAACCATGGTATTTAAGATGAATCGATGTACAAAAAAGTCAAAAGCGACTATGAAGTTTGCCTTTCTTCTTGTGCTGATTGTCTGTCTTATGGCCTCTCCCTTCAAGGCTGTGAATAGGGGTAAAGGTCTCCTCCCTGATCCCACAGCCATGCAGATACTTACAGGCCTCAATAACCCCGCCACCCTCAAGATGCTGCTCAACCCACTGTCACAGGGGCCCAAACAAGGTGAGGAGTTCTCACTAGCTCTTAATCAAGGCCTTAATTACGGGATTTGTTCTGGCGCTGTGAATCCTGATGTCCTTTTTTTGTGTGCAGGCCTCCTCGGGGCGGCCCCTACGATGCCCCTGCTGGCCAACCCTGCCCTCTCCGCAGCCTTCCTCCAGCTGCTCCTGCAGAACCAGGCCAAGGCGCAGCAGGTACTGTTACCTTTTCTTCTCTGACATGTGTCTCCTTGTTGCTCAGCTCTTTGAGTCTCCCTCTGCCACTCATGCATCCTCTCCCCCCCCCCCCCCCCCCCCCCCCCCCCCAACTCTCTGCTCTTTCCCTCTTCACTATTAGCAAGCCTTTGTGGGAAATCATCTTCTGTGGGCTCAGGTGCTGCACAATAAAGAAAACCCTCTAGTGTCTTGTGTGAGTGATAATGGCGTTGTGTTTGGCTATCGCTGTGTGTGTGTGTGTGTGTGTGTGTGTGGTGGTTAAGCTAGATGGATCTTTTTATCCTATTTGTGATAGAAAACTCAATGCTTGGGTGGGTAAGCCCTCGCTAGGAAACCGAGGTTTGTTTTTGTGTGTGGGGTGTACTTTTGAGTGGTGCTGAGTGATGTGGTAGGTGTGCACAAAACAGTGTAAATACACACTCTGCAAGGACATAATTTCATGTGGTGAGTACGCCTCGGTGCTGATGAAGTGTGCTCGTGTAGTGCAGCGGTTCTCCACCGCTCGAGTGTCGCAGCCAGGCTTGTGACACTGAACTCTGCTCTCTCCTTTGGCCAACAGGCGGGTCTCATTGGGGAGAATCCTCTGGCCGCTCTGCCTGTCCAGCAGGGAGTCCATCTGCTCGGAGACCTGCCCCAAGGTTTGGCATCCAGCCGCACAAACTGCATGTTTTTTTGCTTTGCCTATGATGCTAAACATCTGTATCCCTCTGTGCCTGTTAATCATGGGTCATGATATTTTGGTCACACTGCAAGAAAAGTCTTGATGTCATGTAGTAGAATTCCAAAGCGCTTAAATATTAAATCTGTTTAAAATTTGTCAAATGACTGATAATTGGGATTGACAATCATTCCTCTATCTAATTCACTCGGGTGGCGTAGTCCCGGGTCTTGGTCTTCAGACGGATCCCATGGCTTCCCTGAAGCCAATGCCACTCTGCAGATCCCTGGCGAGGGAGCAGGAGTCCCCCACAGCAGCGTGCACCTTCCCCCAGACTTCCTCTCCCACCCTGCAGGGCATCTCTGTGCCCCTGATGGGTGGCATGATGGGAGCAGATGGCCTCACAGCACAAGGGGTGAGGTCCCATGTAATTTCCATAATATTTTCTGCCTCTTGTATTCCTATCCAGCTTTCAGCCGAAGTGTAAATAGAAAAAAATGAATCACCCTTTCCCCTCCTGTCAGGTCTCCATATTAGGAGATCCTCCTAAAGATGTGAACCATCCCCAGAGTGCCTTCCTCGGTGTCAATGTTTTTCCCTCAGGTAATTAATTGTTTTCCTGCACTGTGTGCTTCTGATTTTGACTTGGCAGTCTGGCTTTGTGCGCTGCGTCAACTCGGGGTAAATATACTCCAGCGTATAATGCGCGACTGCCCTTCCTTACTCCAGGAGGAAGCTGCAGACCTCACCCCTACAGGAAGAGACCTACACTGAGTAATGTGTCCAACCAGCACACGTACCAGAGCATTCAGCCAAACTACAACCTGCGCTACCAGGATTCCTACAGCCCAGAATATCCTCCTCTACACCAGGTATTGTGTATGCACTCTGTTTATAGGTGCGACTTTACTGGATGATTTCACGATATGATGAGATCTGGTCTGATGCCCATCTGGTGTTTCTCCTCAGGATCCTCTGGCACACTTGTATGAACAGCAGGAGAACCTTGATACTGGAGCCTTTGTGGGATTTGGTCAGCAGGTAGTGTTTTGACAACCGATTTTTAAAGACTGCGTCAACAAAATGTTATTAATAGGGGTGTAACCGTTGTGAAAAGATTACGTCACGAGGTGGAGCTCTCAGGATGGCTGAGATTGCAGTTCAATTTGTACGTTTAATAATGTGTTTGTGTAGTTTATTTAATAAAACCTAAGAATTCTTTCCTTGTTTTTTCTTACTCCTCCCTTCACCCCAAAAGAAGCCCGTGGATTTGGAGGATGGTTACACCCCTAGTTATTAGATTACATGCATTCTATCCCCATGCTAACACACTTTGTCTCTGCAGCTCTTTCGTCACCCCGACTACAGTGAGCGTTTCCCCCACTACAGTTACCCTTCCAGCGAACCCATGTCCTCATACTTCAGCTCAGGGCCCGAGGCCTCCACTAACGGCAGCCTCCCTAACACGCATCTCAACAGGGTAAGCCTAAAGCCAAAAAGGACCCCCCCCCCCCCCCCCCAACCCTTTTTTTTATCCTTCTTTTTTTGAAAAGAAGCTCTTGTTTGGTTTCAAACTATTGGGTTCTAAGAATAAGCCCCATGTTCAATAATACATGTTTACGCTGAGTGCATGAGCCTCAGTAGAAGTCTAGTCCACTGAAGCTCGGTTGTTTGTCCTCAGGCTGTGGGAATGCCTCCTGTGAGCCACACCACCAACTACCCCCCAGGCCTGGTGAATGCTTCGAAGGTAGTATAGAAACTTTCTCGTCTTTGCGTTTCTGACTCTTAACCTTTTTGGTAAAGATATTTTACTTTTAAACCAAGCTGATCTTTTTGTTTGTTTGTTTACCAATTACAGACTCCCATTGGTAGCCACAAGCGTGTGTTCTCCCGGCTGATCCCATCTCCAGAGCCGAGCCCCGAGGGAGGCTACGTGGGCCAGCACTCTCAGGGCCTTGGTGGTCATTATGCGGACTCCTACCTGAAGCGAAAGCGTATATTCTAAGTGCGGCTGAATGCTTCCTGCTGAAGGAGTAGCCATTCAGCAGCCAGGACACAATGGCATCTCCTCCGGTCTCCTTAAATAAACTTTATAGCGTGGTGGTCCTTGGATTTGTCTCTGTGTACTCCTGTGAGTGACCCCTGGAGGGTGCCGGGGAGTGCAGCCTGTTGCTATCTGGACAGTTGTGTCACTCTATTGGAATTCTTGGTGGTTGTATTTTTTCCTGTTTGTATATATGATTTTAGTGTGTTGGTAAATTTTAAGTTTTTAATTTTTTCCTTTTTAAAGATTTTGAATTTTAAATTCCTGTTGAAAAACTTGTACAGAAAGAAAAAATGGGTAATTAGCTAATTAAGTATTTTCTCTTAATCGTCTTTTATTCCTGAGTGGTGCATCAGCAGAGCTGCAGATAGTTTGGCCAGTTTTCAGTGGCAGCCATAGGCTGCTTTTTATAATGTTTGACATCCCACTAAAGTGATGCTGTCCACAGTTCCAGGCAAAGGGACTTGCATATTATTAAAACCGGCTCTACTTTTTAAATAGCCTTCCTTATTCAATGTAAAAAGTTCAGTTGTTGTGTTGGTGTTTTTGTTCCCCCTCCTACCACAGGGTTGTATATTTTGCTGTATGACTCTATTTCTAGATTCAGGCCTCTCATTGGTTAACATGCAGCTTTCCATCCACCAATGACGGCTGTATGGACCGGCCTGTGTATTATGACGGTGAAGCTTTTTTACCTTCAGGCATATTTTCTCAAGCCTCATCTTTTCCACGTGGTTTGTCTTTTGATCCACACCCTCCAACTTGTTTACAGAGTTTGTTCTCTACACTGGTTGAGTGATGCACTTGGAGGTCACGATGCTACTTTGTTCTCACCTCTATAAGATGCCATTTTCAAGTCTCCTCTCACTTGTGTGTCCAGGTGTCGCGTATTTTCTGTGTTTATGTGAGTTCTGTTTTGCTAAGTAAAAATTTTGAATGTCCTAAAGTCCAAAGACCAGGCTGAGTGTTTGGACTTGGTTGGGTGGGGCGGTGGACATGCGCTGTGTGCTATCCCGAGACTCTGGGAGGCACTAATGGAAGCTAGTAGCAGGTGATTGGTCAGTGACATGGCTGTCCTTTTTTTTTTTTTTTATAATTATCTGGTTGACAGTTTGATTGTGAAAACCCATTACCTCTGACTTCTGCTAGGAAATGCAGCTACACTTGAGCCTTAACAGTGTTTTCTGTGACATCATCCTGCCCTGTGTTGGCTTCCACCTACATTTACCATTTCTGTGTTATTTGCTGTGTAAATAGTTAAGCGTGATAATTTTCCCCCCTGAGTCCAAAACTTTTGTTTTCTTTAATCATACCTGCCTCTGGTCGGGTGTTTTGAATGAATTTGCTGCTCCTCGTGTTCTTGTCGTTTGCCTGTATGCTTGACAGCTGATGTGACAGAGTGGCCCCCCCCCCAGCAGACCGCTCGTGCTGCGTATGGACCAAGAGATGCAGCCGTGCTGTATGATCATTTAATTTTGATCCATTTGAGTCTAACTGCCATCTTCTCATCTGTACCGCCATGGTTGTCTCTGTGTGTGTGTGTGTGTGTGTGTGATGTGAGCAAGTAAATGTTATTTAAACTCATGTTGTTGTGAACTCGTCATTTAAATGAATTTAATCTTTACTCTGGGAAAATCTGCATTTAACATGAAAATCTTTTGTGGTTTACCTAAAATGTTCCAACATGTTTCTTGGGACTTGTTTGGTTCAACACTTTCCATTAGCCCGTACTTTGCTCTTAAAGCACAACTGCCTTAAGAGTTTTGTTTTTGTACTGATTCCCAGATTCATTTTAGTGCGACCCAAATTAATTTTAAGTGACCCTTAACAGATTTGCATAATTTGATTAAAATATGCCTTGAAAACCCCAGGATGCAAAAAGAGATGAGCTGATTATCTTTCAGTTGAATGCTTAGCAATCTACATTACAAACAAGTTGGTGCGACCAATTCAAAGAGAACCTCTTCAGCACTGTACAATGACTAAATAAATGTGCATGTGTGGTAGAGGGAAGGATGTAAATGTCCCCGTAATCTTTTAATGTCATCCTTCAGTAAGGAAAGTCAAACCGTCACTGCTGGCAGCAGAATAACAAGCATCTGAGTTGTACAACCTTTTTTATAGGCAAATGTTTTGTTGTTTTTTTTTAGCTACACGAGACTCACTGTAGTGATCGTATCATATTTTAGCTGATTACGGACGTAATGAACCAGAACTGATATGCCTCTCCTCCGTCAACAATGACTGCATGCACAGCCGGATGTTTTGCTTTATTGGATTGGCAACCAACCATAAAACTAATTCATCTGCACACTTGCAGACAGACCTTGAGGAAAGACTGCGTGAAGCAAACGAAAGGGAGGATGCATTTAAACATCTGCTTGTAAATTTGATTGCAAGGTCTCTCCTTTTTGTTGCCCAGATATGAGGAACAATAACTTCACACAATTGTATTAATGTTTCATGATGTACATAATACCTCACAATAATAACCTCCATAAAAACCTAATAGTCTTTTCCTGTTTAATTGAGTTTCCACGTGTTCGCAGACACCGCGGCTCTATCAGAGCAGTGTTGCTGTGAATGTGACCTGTGTGAATGTTAAACAAGTTATTGCTGAGAGTATGAATTGTGCTCCCTGAATGAATAATTGAACAACAACCTCAGTCAGTCAGCCATAAAGGCTGATAACAGCTGCTCAAGAAATGCAAACGACTGAAGGAAAGTGTCAAAGGGAGAAGTGAGTGGAAATAGTTTTTTGCTGTGATAAGACGAGAATGATGACGTTCAGACACAATTGGAAAATAAATAACTCAATGAGCTCGAATTTCAACTATGTTCAACATACTCCCAGTATATGTTGAACACATCCTGAAGGTCAAACTGATCTGACTGCATTACTGTCCCTCAGCCTTCACACTGAGGAGCTACAGGGCAGTGAAGAGCGCTCCTCTTCCTCCCAGCAGCCATCAGGATGAAGGGTTTCGATTAGCTGTTATTTTTGTGGACCTGTGAGCCTGGAGCTGATGGAGCTTTCCCCTGCTGGGCGGCAACACAACTGCAGTGTATTGTTTTGCTTTTTAAACACGGACACAGTTTGTGATATTTTAATTAATTTCCCAGGCCGTCTTCACAAGGTGGCACACACATACAGATACAAATTATGCAAATGTGAGTACAGAAAAAGTAAATGGAGGCAAAGAGCCACCCCCTTGCCTGTTTATTTAGCCTGCAGTTAATCCAGTGAAGAACTGAGTCTGTTAAGAAATGCTCCAGTTGTTTTTAACTATCAATCTATAAAGCACAATGGAAAAGGAGAACATAGTGAAGAAATGACAGGTTTCCTTTTTTTTTTTTTGACTTACTGAGACTATATTAATGTGTTTTTCCCAGCCGCTGGGTTTATTTCTGTAATATTTGTCTGTAATGCTTCAGGCACCCTTGACTTATGTTCTCATACCTGCAGCCAGTCTACCCAGAGTTCTCAGAGGGATCCACGGAGGCTCGGTGGACGCTGTGTCAGACACATTTAGATTTCTGCCTTTCATGATTTCCACCCACACAGTCACCCTGCACAGTTGCTGGTGAATACTGCTGGTGAATGCTGCTGAAACATGCGATTTCTTCCAAATACAGAGAGGAAGGAGGAAGAGCTCTGACGGCAGATCACTGCAGCATCGTTTATTATCACCAGCTACAAACGCACAAATGAAGGGAAAGTTATATTTCTTGTGCCTGTGTGTGTGTGTGTGTGTGTCACGTTTATTGCCCGTGTGTGTTGAATAGAAATGGGTGTAATTAAATATACAGATTGACTGTAATCTGCATGTATTACACTCACTATATTCACATCTACTATGATTTGCTACAGCTCTATTTCAGTTTACAAGCAGCAAAGAGTCACCAAATAGGGTATGTCACAAGAGCTGTTTATAGCAGGATTAGTCATAGAAAGCAGCCCACTCCCCCCCCCCTGTGACAAACCGTCTATAAAACAGAACATAGCATCGATAGCCCAGGAGGAAGCTACAAGTCTGCCTTTTTGCTTAATTCAGGAGAGGGTGAAAGCCACTCAGTTTGAACGGTGCTCCTGCTTATACAGCCAAACAAGATTATATTATAGTAGGGATTTAAATTCCAAGCCAGAACACGTACCCTTATCCCCCTGAAATAAGCTCGGCTATTGTTACACTCTTCATTTTCATCTTTTCCAGTCGATCCTGTGTGTAATTGTGTATCACTGTACAAAATAAGATAAGCATTTTTTCTTGGTATGGGGAAATAAAAGTGATGTTTCCCGGCACAGTGTTATTGTTCTGCACTGAGAAAACAAGCGTTACACATGCAGCTTACATGCATTCTCAACAGTGGTGGTCAGGAGCTGACATTTACTCAAATACTGTACTTAAGTACAATTTACTTGAGTATTTTCAGTGCTACTGTATACTTCTACTCCACTGCAGGGAAATATTGTACTCTTTAATCCACTATGTTTATCTGACAGCTTTGAAGACTCAGATTTAGATTAATAATACAAAATATAATCATTTATCATGTATTATTATAGGTTAGGAAAAACCTTTCCTTGGCTCCTTGCTACTAGTATATATAGTAAAGATATAATTCAATAATGTACTTTTTGTTTCTCGATTCTGTATAATGAGTACTTTTTTGTATAGTTAGTATATTTAGAGGGTAATACTTTTTAATGCAGGACTTTTACTTTGACAGAGTATTTACGATTATTACTTAAGTAAAAGATCTGAGTACTTTGTTCAACTCTGATTTTCCAATATTAATGGTCTCCAGCACGCAGACGTTGACTGTAGCCGTGAGATGAACTGCTTTAAACTGTCAGGCTGAGAGTATCATTTAAAGCGAAGCTCCAGCGAGGTAATGTAGACACTTTTTTTCAATCTTTCCACCACACCCAAAAAGCTTGTCTCTCCAAGAAGCGTGTCTTGTCTTCCTCTCCCCCGTTGAATCCTATCTCCTCTCCCATACCGGATGACGGCATCCTCATCATTAATAGCCTACACTTTCATCAGGGACTGCAGCTCTCATCCTTCTGATTTCCTCTGCTGCCACATGATCACTATTAAACTATAAGATATTGTGAGAACACTTTATCTCTGACCAGTGCTTTTACTTTTCTCTCTCTTTTTGGTCTAAGAATTGAATCGAAGACGTTTCTTTTGCGTGGATCTCTTTGTACTGAAGCACATGTGATGTGAATGTAAAAACTGACCTGGTGCAACAACAAAACTGATGGTTTTATACTTTCCTATTTCCAAAACAGAATGTCTTCAAAGGCTGTGATCCAAACGTAAACTGAAACCTGCCGTCGTCCCAAAGTGATTGACAGGTCTTAAAACAATGACTGACACACGAGATAAAGACTAAATGCACGTTTTGATCATGAGCTGTTTAAGTTTTACTGCGGCCAGTTGTAAAACACAGATTATGCTTTCCACATATAACTATTCTATTACATATCTGAACATGCATAATGAATGTGGTATGCCTAATGGGTCCTTTATGGTCTTTCATTTGTTTTTCCTGGTAGTCTATAAAGTTTCACTTGTTTCACCACTAATACATCTCACACCAGTGACCATGAAAGTGCATTGCAGGAGTCCATATAGAGCGGTCTTCCTGACACTTGATTCTCATCTCCAGTTGCCATTATGACTCCACAACATCATTAGCAGACGTTTTTAGAAGCTTTCAAATCTAGTTATCAAGCCGTTTGAGGTCTCACTGGTCCTCATCTTGTCCCTGAAGAGAAACCTTGCCTCCCTGTTGCAACATTTCCCATCTAACTCCTCCTCTCCCTTCTACCGAGTACACGTTTCAGCAACATCTGATCGGTTGGGAGAAAAACAAGCACATTGCTTCAGCGGAAATGAGGTGAAAAGTGACGGCTCGCTCAGAATCACTTCTAAACGATCGTGTAGGATTTGTGCAGCTTTGAATCAGCAGCAGTGTGTGAGTGTTTACACACATGCACACAGCGTGGACAGGAGGACAGTCCGCCCCCACCACTGCACCTCCACAGAAAAAGACAATCTGAAGTTATTTCAGGAATCCTATTCCACACTTAATATAAATGACCCGACAGCTCGCTGAAACATTGTTACATATTACTGCAACCACATATAAAAAAGCCTACAGTTGAGCCTCCCCCCCACACACACACACACATACACACACCTACATTTAGCGCTTTCCATGTACTTTTCATTGTCTTACATGCGTGTTAACACACACATGTCCATTAGCTGCCAGACTATTGCTCACTGTCAGGAAAGAGGTGTGAATTAATATTTCATGGCCCTCCACTGGCAGAAAGTGGATCTATTTCCTAGCATTCCCTAATGCCCGATGTGTAGACTCAGTGTGGGCCAGAGGCCAGACAGGCTGCTGATGGTCTTTCTGCTGGATATGCAGGATTTGCTGCCTTCTTGTTATTAGCTGGAACATGGAGAAATGTTCAATTTGAGCTAAATCTCTGCCGTGCACACTCCTATACCCATCTACATTAAAATCAAAATGGCAAGAATGCATTAACCGCGGTGCTTTTCCATTGGCCTGCACGACCCTCTCATCCACATATTCTGGCATTTCAATTATTCCTCACAATATGAATGAATAATGTGGAGAGCCATTTGGCCAGGTTGATGATACTAAATCAGATGCTCACTAAATGAAGTGTGCGGCTGACTCAAGCAAGAGGAAACCCCTGGAGATATTAAAACAAATACATGTATACATGGTGATTTGACATAATGTCCCTTTTTCTATGTCATCAAAGAGGACAGAAACATTAACATTTCATTTCCTTTTTAATGCCATTCTATATTTAAATATTAGTGCGGTTACATACCGCTGCTGATGTTACTGAATTATTGAAGTTTCTGGAGATACAAATGTATCTGCATTCCACAGGAAGCGTTACCCGTGTCACACTCCGATGGTCTGCATACTTCTTCTTTTTTATGGTCAAGGTTTTGTTGCAGATGAAGGCCGTGAGACCAAAGGCTGGGTATTTAATCAAACACAGCACAGTGTGTGGGCATTTCTTTCCTACGTATTTGGTCAAGGTTTTCTCGAGAGGAAATGAAAGCAAGTTTCTATTGTATCGCTTATTCGCACTCTGATGAAGCGACTGAATCGTATGTGTAATTGTGCTGAAATCGTTCAAGAGAGAGGAACTCCTCACAGGAATAATTGAAAATTCATATTTCTACTTTAAGTGTTTCCCACAGAAACAATACTCCAATCTGTGAATCTGATAAACAGCCTGGAGTTGCTCATTTAAAGCTTTTCTGAATCATCTCTGAACCCAAAACAGCCGTTTAATAAAACACTATTGTTGTATCGTTTCATCAGCTTCAAATAGGAAAACGTAGGTATTTCCACATATTCTCTCTGCATCCAGTTACTGGCAGCTTTTTCATTTTCTAAGGACATGTAGTACAACTGAAAATGTTCTCTCAAGGAGAGCGTATTGAATGTACTTTAGAGCTGCTGCCCTGAGAGAAAATAATCATTTAAAGTTAAAATTCAACTGCAGATTTATTCTGAGTTGTCGCGAGGAAGTAAAGTCCCCAGAGTCGTCACACTATAGTCCAAATTTATTCTTTTCATTTTAAAGCTAAATAGCTTGCACGTTGCAGTCAAATGTGACATCTGTGTGAATTCTGAAGACACTGGTTCGTAAAAGAAAAACCTCAAGGTTACGGTTTCTGATTCTATTCAACCTGCATGTTGTCTGAGTCCTCAGATATTCCTCAAAGCTTTGCAAACAACACATGTTTGTGTGTATTTCACATCAGACGTACGACATCAACACTCTCTGACTCTTAGAGTAAATGAGCATAAAGCCCCTCGTCGACCTGACATTTTCAGCTTGCCATACTTAACCAATTTTTTGATAAATGTAACAAGCAAACAAGCACGTTCAATTGTGCATTTTTTTTATTATTCAGCTGAGAAAACACTTCTAATATTAGGCCTTGGCTTTTAAAGACACAGACAAAATGATTAATGCTTTTGTGTTGTGGCTGAACTGCCGCAACGCTTCCGTACGCACCTTCGCCGAGCTTCTGCAGCTCGGCTCCGGTTATGACGCTGCAGCTTCTTTTCTCTGCAGGTTACCACAACATTTCCAAAGTAGTTCACATTTTTAGCTTTGAGTTTTTGTGGAAAGCATTTTCATGATCCAGTGACACAGTATATGTGTAAATACTTTCGGCTCCATTATATCCTCAAGACAAGGATTCTTGTTTGTTCCAGATGGCTAACTGCATTTTTAGTGCTTCATTTATGATTCATTTATGATCCAGTGATATTTACACTTAACCAGGTACAAAAACTCCATGTCCGCATCGTCACTCAGCTATTAAATGTACCCGTACAGGCTTTGTAGGCTTAGATGTGACCACAGGATGTCTTCAATCATAACCCTTGATATTATTGTGTTGTGTGTTAATTTATTTGACTATATTCATGCTAAATGATAGCTCAAAGCAACAGTTCTTCACATCAAACAGCATGCGACAACAGCGTGTTTTTGTTTCGCTCCTGCTTGATCTGAAATATAAGAGAGCTGGACACGAGCTCAGAATAAAATAATGATTTGATTTAGGTTGAAGCAAAAAGGAATGGAGTGAAATAGTGTGGACAAGAGGAACACTTTTTACAGTGTCTATTTTTAAAGCCACTATTTCCAGTGTAGATGGAAACCAGACTGTAAATCTATACCCACGCTCAGTGCTCTGTGAGGCTGGGAAGCTCACCAGAAAACTAAATAGTTGGTTTAGTGGTTCAGACCAAGTGTCTGTTTCTGGTTATGCACCTGATTCTCCATGAAACCACAAGACATGTGAGGGTGACATAATACATGTTGATCTATTGTCAGAACACAGGAAATACTTTGGACATTTGACATTTTGGAAAATCTCTTTTAAGTGTTCATAGGAAGTCTCCTGACATGCCCTACATTTCTTCCTGGTCACGTTCTTCCCTTCTGTTTCAATCTATCAGAGCTTTCAGGGGACCCCGAGGAAAAAGTGGACTTATAGTTAATTGTTAGTGGCACCACTGCTCTATATGTTTTTGTCTAGCTTTTGTCCTGCTGCACACACACTCCACACATGGAGGGCAGCATCACTTTGTCCCTAGCGGCTCCCGGCTAACGAGCCTGCCTCCCCTGAGGTGTGAGGCCTGAGGTTACAGCTGCCTGCTGTAGTTCAGCCGGCCAACAATGGATGGAGCCAGTGGGCGGGATTGTAGCAGACGTCCACTAAGACTCTCTACAGCCACTCACTATGGCTTTATCAAAGTTACTAGTCGTTTCTTATTTCTTTACGTACTTTGACACACCTGGCTTGATGTCATTCTTTTTCATACATGTGAAAACGTATACTGTATGTGTCAGTAAATAGTTTTTGAGCTGAGGCTGCCATGAGTCCGGTCATGCTGCTTCCTGGTGGGCTGGTCACCAAAAAGGAAATGTAACCTTAACTCCTCTCAGTGCTCAACATATGTGTCCCTGTTACACAGCATGAGACAAATGGATGTATCTCCCATGCAATCCCAAGTACAGTACGAGACACAGAAATCTGAACTCCTCCGTTCAAAGAGTTATTACGTTCCACCGAGAAATGGAACAATGAATCAGGAATGAAACACACTCGCACCCATTGTTGATGTTGACACATCTGCAGATATGCACCTTGATTACAGTTTGACTCAAGTCTTTGAGTCAATTTGTGTCGATCTCAATTTGTACGTGTTAACGATAAATCCTCCATGACAGCCAAAGTCAGTCTTGGAGTTCCACAGGGTTCTGTACTTGGACCAATTCTATTCACCTTATATATGCTTCCTTTGGGCAATATTATAAGGAACCACTCTATAAACTTTCATTGTTATGCGGATGATACCCAATTATATCTATCAATTAAACCAGACGAAACCAATCAATTGGCTAAACTTGAAGCATGCCTTAAGGACATAAAAACTTGGATGTCTAGCAACCTTTTGATGTTAAACACAGACAAAACTGAAGTTATTATACTTGGCCCTAAACGCCTCCGAAACGCATTTTCTAATGACATAGAAGCTCTGGATGGCATTAACTTGGCCTCCAGCACCACCGTAAGGAATCTTGGCGTCATCTTTGATCAGGATCTGTCTTTTAACTCCCACATAAAACAAAACTCAAGGACTGCCTTCTTTCATCTACGTAACATTGCAAAAATAAGACACATCCTGTCTCAAAATTAGAAAAACTAGTCCATGCATGTGTTACTTCAAGGCTGGATTACTACAACTCATTGTTATCAGGTTGTCCCAAAAAGTCGCTTAAGACTCTTCAGTTGATCCAAAATGCAGCGGCACGTGTATTGACTAGAACAAGGAAATGGGATCATATTACTCCTGTATTAGCTGCACTGCACTGGCAGCTAATAGAATTCAAAATCCTTCTCCTGACTTACAAAGCAATTAATGGTCAGGCTCCAGCATATCTTAAAGATCTCATAGTACCTTATAAACCATCTAGAGCATTACGCTCCCAGACTGCAGGGTTACTTGTAGTTCCTAGAGTCTCTAAGAGTACAATGGGAGCCAGAGCCTTCAGCTATCAAGCTCCTCTCCAGTGGAACCATCTTCCAGTTTGTGTTCGGGAGGCAGACACCCTCTCCACATCTAAGAGCAGGCTAAAGACTTTCCTTTTTGATAAAGCTTATAGTTAGGGCTGGCTCAGGTTTGCCCTGGATCAGCCCCTAGTTATGCTGCTATAGGCTTAGACTGCCGGGGGACACCTCCCTGCTCTCTTCCTTCTCTTCCTCTCTCCTCCCCTCCCTCTCTTCTTCTCCCTCTCTATCTGTATGCATTTATGTAAATGTATGTTACTAACTCATCATCCGGGGTATCATCCCCGGAGTTTCTGTGTCTCTCATGTGGCAGGTTGCCACTGATAAAGTTTACATCAGGATCATGAATCGTGACTGCGCCTGCTGCCCTGGTCCTGCTGGACACCGGGAGGCCTTTTTGACATTTTCATGGATTCATCCAAACTTTCTCTTTTTCAACACAACATCATTTCTGTCAAATGTTGTATTTGTACTATGTTGTTTATCCTGTACACACGACATCTATTGCACGTCTGTCCGTCCTGGGAGAGGGATCCCTCCTCAGTTGCTCTCCCTGAGGTTTCTTCCATTTTTCCCCCTTTAATTATGGGGTTTCTTTTAGGAAGTTTTTCCTTGTGTGATGCGAGGGTCTAAGGACAGAGGGTGTCGTAACCTGTACAGTCTGTAAAGCACACTGAAACAAATGTATAATTTGATTTGATTTCACATCTAGAATCAGACTCAATGTACCTCCACAGAAATGGACGTAACAGCTAAAAACAAAGCTGAACGAAGTAAACATGAACATTGACTACTATGTCCAGATTAAATATATACAAACAAGTATCTATATAGTATCATATATACATACACTGAAATATAAATTGTAGACTGGGACATCTAATCAAGAACATGTAATACCTTCTGAGTGTTACAGTTCAGTGTTGGTTATTAAACACCGACAATCTAATATCCAAAATAGAGAAAAGAATTCAGACTGCGTTTTTCCGAGAATTAAAAATCAAAAGATCATACTGGTCTATTTATCACATATCAATTTTCAGCTATGAGAATATGGAACAGCATAGAAATCAATTTGATCTCATGACTTACTTGATAATTCATCACAGTCTGACGTGGACCACATATGTCTTTAGGTGAACGTCATGTCTGCTCTTATTTTTGTCAAAGTTACATTGAACACAAACGCAGTCCTGTGGGTGTTGTGACAGCTGTAATCAATTGTACACAATGTACAGTAAATGAAAAACACTAAATATAACCAGTGTGATCCATTAAAATGTGCAAATAATAATATCACGCTCCCTGTATTCCTACTTAGCTCATCTAGCACCTGATTTGGCATCAATTGAAATGCATCGCATGCAAACATTGATCCCAGGCTGACAGAGGTCAGCTCATTGTCACAAATGTCCCTACAGTCAGATGCTTTCATCCAAAGTGTTTTACAGTACCATTAGCTGGCCTTGATGGGAATAAGACCTTTTATCTCACAATGGGAGTGCCCTGCGCAGCTCCCAAACAACAGGAAAGAGTTTAATTTTGTTCCTCTTCTAAAAATACCAGCTGCAGGAAAGACTATGTGAAGGACTGGGAGGTGTCAGTGTGGCATGGGGAGGGTAAGTCAAAGTAACAGTTTTCAGCTACAAATAGGTAAAATGACAAACAGTTGCTCAGCTGCCATCATTTGAGCAATTTGCTGTGTTTGTTTTTTGTTAAGAAAATGCACAGTGAATGTAGGCACGGGGCAAAACATAATGGTTGAGCACATAAAGGTTCAAAAGCCTCCAGTGCTGACAAATCACTGAGGAGAACAACCACCACACAGATAGACTGGACTAGAGAGAGGGAGAGAGAGAGAGAGAGAGAGAGAGAGAGAGAGAGAGGGAGAGGAGAGAGAGAGAGAGAGAGAGAGAGAGAGAGAGAGAGAGAGAGAGACGAGAGAGAGAGAGAGAGAGAGAGAGAGAGAGAGGGAGGGAGGGCAGGGAGAAGAGAGGAGAGAGAGGAGAGGAGAGCGAGAGAGAGGGGAGCGTGTGGTGAAGCCAATGTTTGCCGTCGAACTCCAGCAAATATGAGAATGGGAAGATAATGGTCCACACTGAACAGGATGACTGAACCTCCGCAATTATCAATTTGTGTCCTTTTATGATGCATTTTGACAAAACGAAGCCTGGAGAAGAGAGTCTGGACAGCAAGGAACAAAGGATCGCATGTGTTTTTTGGACTTGTCCCACCATTCCTCACACCATCCCGAGGTATTGAGAAGGGATGGTTATTGAGTCCAGTATGACATCTTGCTGAAATCATTGGATCCAACATCTCCATGGAGGAATTACTGGAGACTTCTGCGGTGTTTGCGCGCTCAGAGATGCCGTAGCTCTACATGAGCCGTGATAGATTGAGTACTTTTATTGAAATCGCTTGGAAATTTCAGCTCAGCTGAAAGACATACGGGCAGCAATAATTCACACACACACACACACACACACACACACACACACACACACACACACACACACACACACACAAGCACACGCACACACATACACACGCAAGCACACGTACACACACACACACACGCACACACACACACACACACACACACACACACACACACACACACACACACACTTACACACACAGAAGCTAGCGCCGGCAATTTGTGTGTCTCTGCAATAAGTGGCTAATAAAAAGCAATAAATTCTCTAAAATAAATACAGTCATCCGGTTGTGCGCCATGGGCGACGAGGCGTCAAACTTCAGGGGCAGCAGCAGGACCGGTGTCTCATCACCAAAACGCAGGACTGGTGAGGATCACGGCAGAGCGGAGATTATACTGAATTAAAATTGATCACCACTGAAAACAATGAGATGAATGATTTCTGAGTTTCCAGATTACCACTGTGACAGTTTTTGATGTTATTCAGAAAACAAGACTCAGATCTGGGCTGTGCTGGACTTGGTCACTTTGATTTGTTCGAGTGGCAGAGAGGGACATGCAGCGTTTTGTTTTGTTCTTGAAATAAACGAATACAGCCATATCATTTTTTTAATCAATAAGTTTAAAGGGGAATTTTTTTTGTTGCACTATGATGGAACCATCGCCGTGCTCGAAGAAGAGCCTGTCCCTGTCGCTCCCGGTTCCCCGGGAAGGACAGGCGACTCTGAAGCCTCCGCAGCATCTATGGAGACAACCCCGGACCCCGATCAAAATCAAACACCGGGGGTACTCCGACACCGACCGGCACCGGCACATGGAGCGCTCAGACGCCGTGGATACGAGCGACCGACCAGGACTGAAAAAGTCTCGGATGTCCTGGCCATCCTCCTTCCACGGGACCACAAACACATCCATCGGAAATTGTGTCGGGAATAAACGGTAGGCGAGAGAGGAGTATGCATTCCAAACATCCCAATAATAGCCCATGACAGCCCACAAGGCATATGCGTAAACGAGAGGGGAGGAGGGGGTGCATTTTAATGAGTGCGTAATAACGCAGTGTGCCTGAAGGGTTAACTGATATGAAGCGCTTTCTACCGGGAGGCGGGACGCGTGGGTTTTCTGTGCTGATGCGTTATGCGTCTTTGGATAGACTGTCAGATGGGTATGAAGCGCAAACCAGTACGCCCACTTGAAACGCAGGAGCAGCATCTGTAAATACCAGTTACATTTTTAAGAGTGTCCACATGTTACACGTAGTCGATAAGAGAGGAACAGTCGCTGTAATGGCACCAAAGGTCTAGTGGGTGCGATCGAGCATGCAGCTCCTGAGATACTGCCGTCCAATCCAGTCCTTTATGAGCATGTTTGCAGAGGGCGGTTCACTAGGATGCACCCTGCTTCCCTTTAGCAAGGCACTGAGTCTATCTCACATCTATTCCAGGTGTAGTGGATGAGGTGGAAGCTATATGGTATAAATAAAATATGTCAAAGTTGTCAAGTGTTACCTGGACCGTCACACAGATGCTTTCAGACCGCTTCTAATTGGCACAGCACTGGCTGCTCTCTGATCAGATGTGACAGGAAAAAAAATTCATGGTATTAGGGGGAGAACATAAAACACAGCAGAATTATATGATACTTAAACTCCACCAGTTAACAACTCTTCCAGCACTTAAATCAAATTACACGATGCATGTTAATCAAGCAAACTAGATTAAAGGCATTTCATTAAGTGAGTCATGGATACTTTGTCCTTACACAACAACTGCTCCATTACTAAGAATCCAGCACCTAGTTTTTTTATTGTTTGCTTCTCCATATAAGGACACATATGTAAGAGCGTTATAGAATTGACAGCCTGTTCTCTCGTTTTTAGCTGTTTGCTCGACGCATTTGTGTTTCAGATGTTTGTAAATGGGGATATCCCTGTTTCTAGGAGAGATTGTCAGAGAGAGAAAGTCGTGGCTGGAAATGCTAGTCACTCCCTTTTCCACTCTGTCCTTTTTGTGACCTGAAATCCCCAGATGTTTCTGCAAGTGAAAGAGTTAGTTTACATGTTGGACTGTTTCTGACTCCTTTATTATCTCCCTCATCCTGGGAAAGCCCCGTTGTGCTTCCACAAGAGCAACACATTTACCAGGGTGAATATTAGACTAATAACACATCACTGAGAGTGTGCTGGGTCTTGGAAGGACTGTTGGGGTCCTGCTTTTTAAAATATTATTTGTTTTCATTCTCTCATTATCTTTTTAATGCCACAGACGGCCTTCCTGGCAGGCTCCTGGGAAAAGGGCCAACTCCAGCTGACTGGAGGAAGGGCTGATTTGTATTTTAGTCCTCAGGACACGCTCTGAGGCAGTCCAATCTTTAGTGCACTGGGACTGACTCTGCCTGCCCTTCTCCTTCTGTGGGCGGCTAACCATGAGAGGGCAGAGAGAGAGAGAGAGAGAGAGAGAGAGAGAGAGAGAGAGAGAGAGAGAGAGAGAGAGAGAGAGAGAGAGAGAGAGAGAGAGAGAGAGAAAGAGAGGTAATTTGATTCCGACAAACTCAGTTCTTGGAGCTCACCAAGCTTGCTCCAACCGTGTGTGTGTGTGTGTGTGTGTGTGTGTGTGTGTGTGTGTGTGTGTGTGTGTGTGTGTGTGTGTGTGTGTGTGTTCATGTGTGTGTACGAGCCTTAGCACATCCATGAGGCGATGTGTACGGTCTGTGGGTGTTTGTACTACACATTGGTCAGGAAGGAGGGTGCACGGAGGAATGGAGGCTGGTAGATAAATGTTGTGTGTCATGAGTAGTTGTAGTGCACTCAGTGTGTGTGTGTGTGTGTGTGTGTGTGTGTGTGTGTGTGTGTAGGGGTGTAGAGGTATTTGTGAGTGGGCTGTGCCCAGGTTAGTGTCTGACTGGTCGCTTGTATGGATTGCAATAAGCCTTATTGAACTTGTTTTCATATCAGTGTGAGGCCAGAGGGATTTCCGTTGTGTTGATATTATTTTCATTCTTTTCACATATTAGACTGTATATTCTGCCTCCTTACTTATGTCCGAATAAAGGATGATTCCAGCTGAATGCCTCATCTCCTCGCTGGATTTATCAAGCTTTATGAACATCTAGTCGCTCTGTGTTTTCAGCTCAAGGCTAACTTTCGCTGAATCCAGCCTATGTACTGCAGCGCCATGCACATCCGCTCTCACTACCACTGTCAATGCCTGAGAATATCATTTCACTAAACCCTTGTAGAAAAGAGGACAGGAACAAGGAAGTGCTGCCTAAATCCTGCTTAGATTGACAAAGTTACTAAACAAGCATTGGCAAAAAAAAACAAAAAGTAGGCTTAATACTCTCCTGATGAGATTTCTTTATGAAAAGATGTGAATTCAGGATACATTTCCAACAGTTTAGCTCCGTACAAACACACTTTGGCCATTACTATGACAAACATTGTACGGTCAAATGTATTAGCTAAGGAACATGAAGTGACTTTGTTGTTGGAGAGTGGAAAAAGTAATTGGTCTATGATTGGTTGGGCACAGTGATGACCTTATCGTCTCGAGGAAGCAGACCGTTCAATCTCGGAAGAAGTTGGTCAAGACCTCATCTGGAGGTTGGAAAGATCAATCATCCTGACAGATGCTGGTGGAATAGTTAAGGACAAAGTTCATAGAAAATCAGATTGCACCGTGTTACTGTAATTGATACACTTGCTTTCGAGAACGAAGCAGTCCCAACAGTCACCAGTCTAGGGATGGAGAGCGTACAAGAGGGATTCTGGGTGTGGTTTAGCATAATTGTTTGAAGAATCATTGTCTGCGACTGTTTTCACTTGTCTATTTCTGTCTCTGTGTTGTATCCCACAAAATGGCAGTCTTAGTGGCAATCAGCTTCCTCCCCCAAGAGTGTCAGTCTGCCTCCTCTCTCCACCCCTGATGTCTTTTGTTCGACCGGCTTGTCACTCCTTTTGTCAGAGGATGTTAATATGAGCGTATCAAGTCTCTGGGAAGTTCAGAAAAACGACTGACTGACTGACACCGAACGAGTAACGACTCTACCCGCAATTCTGTTGCTATGGTTACTTGTTTTGTGCATTTGTAGAATCGATTTCATTTACCCAAAAAAAAAAAAAAAAAAGGCAAAAGCCTGCAGACACTAGATGGGCTTGACTGTATAACGTGTCAGTATGTGTCAGATCCCGCTGGATATGCATCATGACTTGTATGTTTATAAGGTGAGAGAGTGAATATTAATATACCTCTGACTGAAGAGCTGCAGTCTGCCGTTACAGTTTACTAACAGCACAGAGTCGGTTTCCTGTTCGGTAACAATTTCCAAACAAAGCCTCCCTCACCCCTGACCTGCCACTTCATGCATTCTTTACACCTTTGCCCTCCTCCCCAGCTGGGATGCAGGGCTGATCTGTAAGCCGGAGCTGCTCTTTTGCCTGCCTTGTCTGGCCGGTAGCATTAATAATTTAAATCATAATGAGGTACAGCTCCAGTTAATTACCACAGCAGCTGTATGTTGTCGTTGATCATACATTTACAACACTCTAGGAACAAAAAAAAAAAAAGTCTCATGCAGAGAGTATTCAGGAATTATCCCAACAAATGTGTTTTAATAGCGTTAAGTAATAGACCTCTTATCTCATTTGGATCCATCTGTTTAAGCTACAGATTGCACTCTTCTGTGAAAACATTGTGCTTTTCTCACTACTCTCAGCGCTAATTAGTATCTGGAGACAGCTCATGTACTGGAGCGGCGCTCGTTATTGGTTTGCTCAGGCAGATCCCAGACACCTCCGGTAAAATCCCTCCGAGATCTTTTAGCGATGACACCAAACAGGTTGTTTTGCCCGAAGGAGATGTATGCAGCTCTCATCCAAGGTCCCTCTTTGTGTTTGTTCTCATCACTTTCTCTCACTGGAGGAGGCTTTCACAGGCTCCCTCAGATACTCAGGCCACTGGTAACCACATTTAGCAGTCAGTTTGCTTCGTGAATCAGCTGGAAACCTTGGCGTCTTTACATTTGAATTACTTTCACACTGAATCCTCTTAAAGTGGTGATACACTAGTCATTTGTGTTTTTTTTGTTTTTGACAAGTGTGGATGGGCAAGGATCCCAGCGAGAAGAAACAAAGTGAGCCGTGGCATCAAAAATCCAAGTTGCACAACATGTCCACCTGTTACCAACAAATATCGCCCAGTTTTGGTGCAACTGCTCTGCTTGCATTTAGTCTATAACAGCACCCGGTCCTTAATTCCTTTTCATCATCTCCCTTTGTCATTGTCCATTAATTAAATCACCTTCATGGAACTTTCCGCCACAGTTTATTATGCGACAGTTTCCTCTCTCAAGATATCCAGTGTGATTGCACTAAGCCTCATGCTGGCCTGTTTTTTTTTTAATCTCTTCTGATCTAATAATATTGTTTGAATCACTCTTTTGTCCATAAAAATTACAGCCTTTGATTTCTGTATTTCTCTTTTTTTTTGATACTCTATCCTCTCAGTGCTTCGTTTCACCCCAGTGTAAATGGGTAGCATTGATTCCATCTCTATTTCTGTTCTCCGCTTTATCTCTCTATTGTCTGGCCCGTCTCGCTGCTTCCCTGTAGCTTCTGAGATTCTCTCTGATAGATAGCCTTGTTCTTGCTTACAGCGGCATTAAGCACACAGTTTCTCTATCATAAATCCATCTATCATTTCATCCCACTCTCCCTCTCTTGTCCACTGAGATCGTCAGCTGCTTGCAGAATCTCTCCCTCCTCGAAGCCATTTCTGAATCTCAAACCTTCATATCCCCAGTGGTGGATTGTACTGCCCACCACTGACAGCTTGCAGTGCCTCCTCTTGTCCTATATTATTCTCCTTAAAGGTATTTCACACTGATGTAATTCTTCATTCTTCATGCTCCAGCCGATACTTGAAGAGTCACAGACTTTAAGGGGCAGAGCACACACACCAACACCTTCATTATATGGCTGAGTTCAAACAGACCTGTGCATCAAAGAGCAATCTATTGGAAAACTGCTAATAATTATGCTGTGGGATGAAAATACAACCTAAAAACCCTCCTGTGTGAATTCAGAATGAACTTTGGATTTATTTTTCTTATGTAACAAAAAAAAAAATGCTTTTTAGTAGTAGTAATAGTAATTTATTATTCAAGCCCATAGGCGAGAAGAGGAACTTAAACAGAAAAAAAGCTTTTTAGTGTAATCAAGTAACCCACTTCAAACCAAGAAAAAAGGTCTTCATTGCTGAGACTTGCGAGAATTTAAATGTGAAAATGTGCAGTGTATTCAATTTCAAAATAAGTGGTGGTCTTTCACCTCTCAGCAGCTCTGCGTGACACGATGCTCCTTCTGTGTGAGATTTCTTCTCACAAAGTGGATGTTTGAACAAGGCTATTGAGTCCATGTTGCATCCCAGCAGGTGCGACAGACCACCGTAATTCAGACACGGTCGGTGGTCTCCGCTGCTGTGGCACAGAGCGGATCCACTGAATGGACGAGCCCTCTGAAATGTGCTTTAGGCTGCTCTCTAAGCTCAGATCTATCTGAGTGACTGAGACTGACAAACCGTCTGTCAGCTGTGTAACAATGCAGCACACACACACACAATGGAGCAGAAAGAACAAATAGCCCACACCTGTCGAGCAGAGCGCCGTGTCAGACTAATGCAAGGTACGTCAGGGGAGCGCGGAGAGAGCCTAGTTCAAAACAAGAACTCACAACAAATCAGAGCAGAAAGGGATGAAGGAGTGCACCTGGAGACCACGCTTGGCACGGACAGACCACGTGCTCGTTCAGATGCCTGCTGATGCCAACGTCTCATCTGAGGTATCACTTCCCGACCTCCTGTCCCAGGACAGTGTTGATGCCAAAAATTACTGGCAGATTATCAGCTTCACTGGATGATTATGAACGAGTGTCAGTCCTGTTCAGAGGAGAGGGACAGATGGCGTTAATAATGGCCTGCATGTCACAGACTTCCTTACTGTGCACTGTGGTCTCAAAAAGCTTTGTTCAGAAGTTCATTATTATTCTGTTCACAATACAAATCACAGCCTTCTCATATAGGCTGCCTATATATCATTTTATGATAACACAGTGTTGTCAGATATAAAGTACGCCTGAGACGGAAATATAGCAGGAAATGGTTTGCTTTTGTCTATTCTTGGTCTGACTCAGCTCCACTGTTGTTTTCTGAGCTTGATTGGAAAAAATGCAGAAAACAACAGCAAATTATATTCAGTTGCTGTCAAAACAAAAACAGCATAGGGGCTAAATGTGACACTAAATAATATTTCATAGCGTGTTTGTTTTGAAATTGACGTGAAAGTATGTAAATTAATACAACGTAGTTTACTTAAAAGTACTTAAAGTGGATGAATGTCTCCTGTGAGTGTTATACTAATAATGTTATATTATTACTATTGATGAATTAATGCGTGCGCTGCATTTACTGTTGAAGCTGGTTAAAGTGGAGCTAATAGCTAAATAGGTAGTTTAATCTATAAAAAGTTATATATATATATATGTTATATATTTTGAAAGAATCTTTCGGTAAAATATTTTTTCATGAACTCTAACTGTCAAATAAATGTAGTGGAGTAATAAGTGCAATATTTCCCTCTGGAGGAGAAGAATAAAGTAGCATAACATGGAAAAGTAAAGTATGACTGTGGACATAATCCCCACGACATCTCTCATTGGTTTGTGGACTACGGTATCATCATTAGAGGGTGGAGCTAAAGTACAACCGAACGCTGAAAAGACGTTTTTAGGCGACCAAAATGTTTACAATTACCTTTCATGAGCTGAAAACACACTGTAAAAGTGTGAAAGTTGTGTGACGTGGACATGGACAACACCCAGACCGGACAACACGGTGGTAGCGACCTAAAGCATAACCTGCTTTATCGTCTATATTACCCTAAATGGGAGCATAATTGACTAAATGAACATCATGCTGTATTAAAGAAGACTTGAAACTAGTGATTGAGATCATACACTCATCAGGAGAATGTTTACTGAGGTAACAAATCAAGTGAGAAGTTGGATCATTTTTTCATAGACTTCTATACAATCTGACTTCTCTTTGAAACCAGTGGAGTTTCCCCCTGCTGGTCATTAGAGAGAATGCACGTTACAGGCACTTCTGCATTGGCTTCACTTTTCAGACTCCTGTTTGCAAATCGTATCAAAGTACAGTACTGACGTTTGCATGTACGGTGGCTCTGAGTGGTCAAACAACTCTGTTTAGACTTTTGTGAAAAATGTGAAAAAATGCAGAAAATGAAACCTTTAAAACTTTAATGGCGAAAGATCTGGAGTCAATGTGTAAACCAAATTGATACAAAGTGAAGTCGTATTCAAACGTGCAACAATTTCGAACATAACATACAAACGTGTTGTGCAAAGGCCATATTGAATATGACAAAGCATTTTTGAAACAATCCAATAGATGCTTATACGAGTTTCCTCGAGCATGTAAATCTTAAAATAGTCCAAATCGATGTTTTTCCATTACTGAAATTCTCCAGTTTTCTTAAATTCATGTCACTGTGAGGGCATAAAGCTTCTTGTGTATTATTTATATGGAAGGTTTACATGTGCAGTGCACACTACAATGTATTTTTAGTTGATGTTGCTGTCGATGTGTTGATGCCATCTGAGGCTTCTGCTTAGAAGTGCTTCCTGTCTAAGTCGGGGCAAATTCGTTTTTTATTGCCAACAGAATGAATCAGAAACCCATGAAAATAAAACGGATGCAATAGGTTTGTGAGAGGAATATATATATATATATATATATATATATATATATATATATATATATATATATGTATAACAAAAATAGGACTGGCAATCTGTGCAGCTGCAACAGGGTTTGTGGGCACACTTGATAACTTTACATAATGCATGAAGCAGCTTATGATTTATAGCTGACTGAAGGTGTGGAAAACAGGCTGATGTACCCCTCTGTGTAAAAAGAGCTGCTGTTCCAGCTCCGGACCTCTCCTAGACCCGTGTGTGAGCGTAACCTGTAATGTCAGTGCAGTGAGCTTATTTCTTGTAGGTCATGTTCATGTTCACACATTAACACTCAACATTCAGGCTGTTGGAGGGCAGCGAGGGGGAAACAAAAAAGCGTGGCCTGAGGTTTCCGGATGGTATTTTCATTTGTTCTACTTTTCACTTTGAGATCTGGGATGTTGTTGAAGATTTTTCTTGGGCCAGCTCCCCATCAGAGGATTGTACTTTAGGTAACATCGTCCGTTGTACACATCTCCATTACATGGGATGTGTAATGATGCTGACGTAGACTGGGAGGTGTATTTCACCTCCAACAAAGGCAAGTAATTAACACCAATGAGGTCCGACTTCTCTCTCTCTCATTTTTTGCTGTGTGTGTGTGTCAAGGGGCTTGTAGTGATTACTTGTGTGCTTTGGGTTTTTGTTTTTGTTGTGAGAGGTTTCTGAAGAACAGAATTGAGTGTTCTCTCACTCCACGCAGCTTTTCTCCCGAACGTTTTTCACTTTTTTGTTGCCATTTCTTAAGACATTGAAAAGTTTCTGGTGCAATCCAAAGTACTGACAATGCCAAGTAGAAGTTTCAAAGTGTCCCTAAGCAAGCCAGCTAAATCCATCCAAGAATTTCCATCCTCATCTTCAGTTTGAGTACCAGAGAAACATGTTGGCAGCAGAAGAAGAAGAAGCCGGTGCTCCCCGGCACATAGACGCAGCCTGCTTTAATAAAAGACAAGCCCTGAGCCCATTCCTCTGCATTAAACAGGTGGGACGCTGACACCAGGGAGAAGGTGTGAAGATAAGGAGAGTGGAGAGGAACAGAAGGTACATGTGGCAAACGAAGAAGTCTGCATGTGTCTGGAAAATACAGAATGAGGGTGGTTGTCTTCACAGATCATTGGCAATTGTATATATTGTCACATCAAATTTGATGCAAGACCTGTCTGCGATTGGTCGTGTCCCTTTGCCACTCGCGGCCGCCGTTGCACAAGCCAGTGACGATGTTGTGTACATGAAGGCCGGCCCTCCTCTCTCACAGGGTGCTATAAATAGGAGGAGAGAGGCCTCGGGCTCTCAGTGTAATGAGATTAAACCAAACCAGCCTCAGCTCCCAGTGTTTTATTGAGCTTTATTTCAGTTTCCATTCTGCAGTTCAATATGTATAAGGAAGATATTGAGTGTGGCTGCTTCTGCGTGCTACAGTCCATGGAGGAACATTCGGTGGTGCATGAGTATGTCAGTGTGTGTTTGTGTACATGCATGTGTGTATGCGAAGGCAGTGAGAGTGAGAGATAATGTGAAAGACTTGTGTGAGTATGTGTGTGTAATGTCCTCATTTTGCACCCTGCAGGGCATGGCATGTCTCCTAAAGACGCGTTCATCATGATGGTAAAGCGTTTGTCACCGTAATCACGAAGCTCCAGCAACCGTAGGCTTGAAATGGTCATGAATTTCCCCACTTTGCTTCCTGACTTTACAGCCGTTTCAATGGTATGCACGTGAGGCCCGTCTGTTGTGATAGTTAGCTGTCGCAGTGCACGAGGCTTGTGCAACGCTTATGGTTGAATCCTGATCTGCGAAAGGCAGACAGAGAGCCGCACTGGCACAGCTATCGTGGCTGAACGTCTGCGTGTGAGCATGTGCTTGTGTGAATATTTTTGTGAGACGGAAGGTGTCTGGGGACATGCAGAGTGGGAGACATCCATTCTGTTTGGACATACTGCGAATTCTCACAGCCCATATTCCCAGACTCTGACGTTTTGGAAATGGTCTGCTACACTCCGACTGCTTTTTCTACCACGCCGCTCAGGCCCCATTACCCAATCACAGCTTCTTCCTCCATCATTTTGCCATCAGTAAGGGAACACTCGGCTCCCCAGGTTCACTCAATTCTCTGCTGATAAATCTAATAAATCGTTATTCATAGCCTGCTTCTGTTCCTATTAGTCGGAGAACACAACATTATCAAGATCATCTGCACCTCTAAGACTCATCTTAAGAACACATTCATCAGTGGTCAGAAAAGACAAATGGAGAAGGACAGCACGAGCAGAGATAAACACACTAGTGCAGCTTAAAGCAAAATGTATCCATCTTTCACAGTTTTGTTGACACTTCTCTTAGCTTTTATTTAACGTAGTCAAAACAGCAACCTCCCCAGATTTAGGACATGAGCCTTTTTGGTGAGGTCCGGCCACTTAGTGAGACAGAAGTAAAGTCAGACAGACGCTGAAAAGTTCAAGCTGCTGGAATGACGTGATGTGAGGAAAAGACGGGGAGAGGGAAAGGGCTCATTTTGAAATGTGGAACATTTTCAAATTATATTGCTTGTGCTTACAACAAAAAAGGAGACTATAAGGGACGGGAGGGCATCAAATGACATAAGAATAAAAATGACAGACATATAACTCATCAGACAAGCATGTCGCATTCACTGCCCCACTGCAAGGCAATGGCCCTGAGGCAGTTTCATGACACATTAATCCACACATATAATCCTGCCTTCTCCTCACTAATGATATCTAACTGCTGGGATGATCACACTGATTTTCTTATTGTTCTCTTGCTAACATGACTCTCCTGGTTAACGCCTATTATAACCGCACTATAATTGTAACATGTGATCCAGGGATGTAATTAACCTACCGTATCTTTTCAGAGTATAATCCGTAATTATACACATTAATAGTATGTGTTACAGGGTAATTCAAAGCAGCTATAATTGATATTTTTTGTACTAACAATGGATAAAATGACTGAAAAAAAGGCCTAGCCACCCTACGCAGGAAACTCATTTTGACTGCGTGTATCCGCAAACTCGTTCTTTCGCCACCTACCGAAGTCTCACGACACATAAGTGTGGGTGTTTTTAAAAGCAAAATTATTTTTGTTTCACATTGTTGTTGTTTTTTGTCTTTTTAATCAACTGGAGCTTACTTACAGTGAGACTGCATTAGTTGTATCTAATTATTTCTTACTGTGCAACACCGCTATACATGGGGTTCAATATGAAGGACAATACAGCAAAGCGAACAAGGGGGAAGCAATTCAATGGTGCACTCACTTTTGTTCAGCCACGCCATGAATGCATTACAGGACAATTCAGAGCATCAAGCTAAATGGACCATTTCACCGTGTGTCAAATCAACCTTGTACTCCCGCTCACTCAGGTGCACCCTGCCCAGGATTTGTTTTTGCACCACATTATATCAGTAATTATCTATCATTCCAGGATAATAGGCAGCCAACCATCTTTGTGCTGCGGAATATGTATGACGAATTGGATGCTGAAATGGTTTATTAGTCTGCATCTTACTTGTAGATTGGATTAAATATGACAGAATTTGATATACAGAATGAATATGTAGATTTTCAGGCCATGAAACACACAAAACTAGATGGATGGATGGAAAGAAAGATGGATAGATACTCTTGCATTAGCCAAGAGTGGCAGACTGAGTGTAAAGACAGATGGAGGAGAAGATAGTGAGATGTGAGGAGGAATAGAGCCACAGTGACACAAAGGTATAGCTCTGGATGACTCACACTCTCTCTCTCTCTCTCGCTTTATCTCTATCTAGTCTGGATTAAAATAAAAGAGGCCCACCAGCACCAGCCTGCAGAGAGGGAGTTACACGCTCCATCTCAGAGATAGGCAGATGCGCTAAAAATACCACTCCTTGTGTTTGTGTGTGTGTGTGGGGGGGGGAGGTTTATGGATTTGGTGGTATAGTACAGATGTCAGTGCTATCACTACTTTCTACAGTCCATCTTCATCGCACTCCCAGCTTCTCTCAGCCGTTCATTCTCAGTCTTCTCATCATCTCTGCTCCACAACGTGTACTAATTGGGTTTTGAAAGAACACTCTTCCACGTTTTAGGAACACTGGTCAGTGAAATGAAACCCCTCCCCCCTTTCGCTTCGCTATCGTCTCCTCTCTGAGAAACTCCATTAAACATCAAAAGCAAATCAATATCGTTCTATTACTCTCGCTGCCGCGGAATAGTTATTCTCCGCGTTGAGGACTTCGGCTCTCAACTCATAATTTATCTGGATGCGAGTGGCAGGGAACTAAACAGAGCACCAATTGAACACGTCCCTCCATCTGTCATCTCTCAGGATGGTTCTCTGTGTCAGCTGATCCATCTGTTTCGCCCAGCCTCAGTCTCCACAACAGCAGTGGGGAGGAGAAATACAGAGGAGCTCCTGTAACTCAATCCTACAAGGTGCTTTTTCAGAGCAATGATGCTCATTAAACAAACAGTTCCTCTGGTTACCCAGAAGGCTGCTTTTAAAAAGAGCTGGGTGTTTGTTTGGAGTCCCACTTCTCAAATACTTACCTTTCACACTAAACGGCCTCCGGGGTCATGAGGGATTTACATATCAAAGAGTAGAGAACTCCTGTCGGGGCAAGGATGAAGAGGGAAGAGATTGGGAAGAAGCAGGAACAAGAAGGGTTCCTGCTTGTGCTGTGTGTGTGCCCAGTCTCAGCTGTAATTAATAATCTTGCATTGGGAGAGAGAGAGAGAGAGAGAGAGAGAGAGAGAGAGAGAGAGAGAGAGAGAGAGAGAGAGAGAGAGAGAGAGAGAGAGAGAGAGAGAGAGAGAGAGAGAGATAGTGAGAGAGAGTGAGTGAGTGTGAGAGAGAGAGAGAGTGAGTGAGTGAGTGAGTGAGTGAGTGAGAGTGAGAGAGAGATTGAGTGAGTGAGAGAGTGAGAGATAGTGAGTGAGATAGTGAGAGAGATAGTGAGTGAGAGTGAGATAGTGAGTGAGAGTGAGAGAGATAGTGAGTGTGAGAGAGATAGTGAGAGATATAGTGAGTGAGAGTGAGAGAGATAGTGAGTGAGCGTGAGAGTGAGAGTGAGAGATAGTGAGTGAGAGAGATAGTGAGTGAGAGAGTGAGTGAGAGTGAGAGAGAGATAGTGAGAGAGAGAGTGAGTGAGTGAGTGAGTGAGAGAGAGATAGTGAGTGAGATAGTGAGTGAGAGTGAGAGTGAGAGAGATAGTGAGAGAGATAGTGAGTGAGATAGTGAGTGAGAGTGAGAGTGAGAGAGATAGTGAGTGAGAGAGTGAGTGATAGTGAGTGAGATAGTGAGAGAGAGAGTGAGAGAGAGATAGTGAGTGAGATAGTGAGTGAGAGTGAGAGTGAGAGAGATAGTGAGTGAGAGAGTGAGTGAGAGTGAGAGAGATTGAGTGAGTGAGAGAGAGAGAGTGAGAGAGTGAGAGTGAGTGAGTGAGAGAGATAGTGAGTGAGTGAGAGATAAATACACTCTAACAGGAGGAGGACTGAGAGACACAAAGAGAACGAAACAGAAAATAATACAAGCTGTGCTGACCTGGTTGCCCCCTGTATCTAGTAGATGCTGCAAAAGTGCAGCAGACAACAGCAAAATAGTGTGCAGAGACAGAGCAGTTGGAAAGCGTTTATTTATTCTTTTGGCTTTACTCCAAGACAGTGTCTGTAAAGATTTGTAGCTCTTTGCATACAAAGTCTCCCAACTGTAGGACCCAACAGCAGGATAATGCTCCTCAACAGGCATGCAAGGCAACCAATTATTTTTTGTGTCCAAATAGTGAAATAATCTTGACTGGGCAGGTCAGTCATCTGAACTCAGTCCAACTGAGCATGTGTTTGACTTCCTGAAGACCAGATTGAGGGCAAAACGGCTGCAAAACAAGCAAGAAGTGAAGATGGCTGCAGTACAGGCCTGGCAGAGCGGTACACTATGACTGCAATGGTTTGCATCCAAATGTAGTCTGACTTTTGTTGAATATCTCTCTGATTTATCTGATGTCGGCGTAAACACCCAGGTATCATATTTAGGAGTCAGGATTTTAACCTCATAGTGACTGTTTCAAATCAAAAACAATGTGCGAATGCCCTATAATATGTATTCACTCCACTTTACATTTGAAATGTAACATACATCAGCAGCTGTGCGCTGTGCAGGCCATGTCACAAAGTTGCATCTAAACAGAGTTGAAAATGGAGCAACCCGCGAAGCAGAACGAGCGTGGTGACAGGACGCGTCTGTCTCCACCTGAGGAGAAACTCCTGCGAGTTTGCCAGAGTTCAGAGATCTGTTGATGGGAATGTAAAGTGACGCCTGGGATTCGAAGAATATAGAGTGTTGAACAATCCACAGAGCAGCAGAGCCCAAATTCCTCTGGTGAAAGAAAACACTGCGCTAAGAGCTTCGTGTGTCTAATGTGAACCACTCAATCCGGTTGGAATTTATTTTGTACAGTGCATTAATAGATTAAGAGTGCTGGCGGTGGCTGTCCTTTCACAATGTGGAGGGCCTGTTGCTGTGCGGAATAAAGGCTGATTATTCTGTCTAGTGTAGCCCATAAAATAAACTCCTCTCCCGTGCCATTTGCCAGGTGTGTGATGGGTTCTTCCTGAAAGGCATGTGTTCTGCCCTTTCAGAGGCTGAGGCTCTCTGTGTTTGGCCGCCCGGAGTTGGGTCGGTGATCCTGTGGGCAGGATAATCTGCTGTAATCCGCGGCTCTGTGATCTGACCACAGCGCAGCGGAGAACTGGATGGGTGGGAGAGGCTACGCCTGGAGTTGGGGGACAAACAGGGGAGGGGAAGGCCTGAGGGCCACGGCACTGTAAAAACATTAATTGATTATACTACAAAACGACCAGGCATTTATATTCCGTATTAAATGAACAAGTGTGTGAGACTCTCTTACACTATGGATTTAAGGTTGTTATACTCCATGCACAGTAATAAATACACTTTTTCTCATTCTGTGCACAGCTACATTCGGTCCACAGTAAATACTGAAATGTAGATCTCACTGCAGCTCTGCTGATTTATAAACTGAGAGTGTGGGGGTAGGGGCTGAAGTGGATTTGAATTTTCATCGGGGTTAGTATTGTTTTCATTTTTATCTGAGAAAATATCTGTGAGTCATCTGAGATGCGTGCATGAAAAGACTCATAACAAGCCTCCATTACGCAACTGTATTCAAACAGTGTTTGGAGAGCTTTGACTCAAAGGCAATGTATGCTGGGAAATATGCTAATAAGATAATGATGTTTCCCGCCTAACATAATTGATGAGTTTAATGAGCCAGGTTGCAAAAAGTCACGAAGCTTGAGTTCATGATTATAAGCTTTTAAATTGTTGTGATTGTGATGATGAGAAATTTGATCTAATTACATTGAATTAGTGATTAATGTCAACAAAAGATCAGACTGCTCTGTCCAACCTGTCAGTCACATCGTTCATTCCTGCTCCAGTGTCCCGTCTTGTGTTTCCTCCTCTCCGTGTATGTCATTGCATTGTTTCTCATCGTCTCCAGTGGCCGGATGCCCTCTCTTTGACCGTGTGGCGTGGTGCCAGCACTTTCCTTTAAGATTCTTGTGCATCGTACTGTACATTTCGACATTAAAATGGAAGCAGGCTCAAGCATGCTTCTGTCTTCCTATGTCTCTTGTGATTGCCCGAGAGGCACAGAGGGCAAGCTGAGGCAAGCGGGGATGGCATGCCCGCTCAGGACATTTCACAGGGCATTTAATCTGAGTTGTGTCAGTTACGGGCATGTGGCCCTAAAAGCATGCCCCAGCCTGAGAGTACCTCATAATACAAACTCCTAATGTGCTCCATAGATCCGCGGATGATTCAACCGCAGTAATAGAGTACAGCTGTGATTATATGGTCAGCCTATGAAAGTAGCACCCTTTCCCAATTTGCAAGTCCCCGCTCCCTCTTCCCTTCAACTCCCCTCATTGCCACCCCCACACTGGTAGCAATCAGCCAGGTGCTTTAAATGCCTGGGTGAGGCACAGCTCATGGGTGGGTGGGGGGAGTACTGGAGTGGGGGGGTTGAAATTGCACATGGAAATAAGCATCTGTGCTTGCTTGGCAGAGGAGGAAGCAGGGGGAGGAAATATCTGTCATTCTCCACTGAGCTGAGAGTATGGACTGTGTGTGTGTGTGTGTGTGTGTGTGTGTGTGTGTGTGTGTGTGTGTCCTGGGGAGAGAGAGGACAGGTTAATCATTAATGTAGTGAACTGAAAATAATGAAGAAAATGGGGGAGATCGACTGGGAGTATTTCTTTCTTTTATTTTTTTTAAAGAAGCTTAAATGAATGAGTGTTGGCTCATCCCCTCAGAGAGGCCTGATTAACAGCACCATACAGTGTGATGAGGGAAAGGAGAGCTGACACCAACCAGACTGTAGGAAAATGCTGATGCGGCACCAGCTAAGACCATCGAGGGCCTTCCTCGTGATGACTGTTAATGAATAATCGATTGCAAGAGCGGGTCAATGGAGGGGATGTATGTGAATCTCCTCTACACTCTCATATAGACTTAAAGGTTTAATTAAACTAATCGCTGCATGACTGGGAGCTCCAAAGCCCTTTGAAGTCTGCCGTATTAATGACACGAAAATCAAGCTTCCCCTTTTGTTGCAGAAAAGAGTGCAGAGAAGAGAGAAAATTAAGTGCTGTTGCAGAACAGTTCAATTGTCCCGGCTTATTCTGCACACAAGGACTCTGTGAGAAGACGCATCGTTCTAATTTAATAACCACACCACAGTAATACCTGAGATGTATCCTGCACAACCCTGCACATGTGATAATATGATTTACATGTTCCAAGTCAGTGACGCAACACAATGAGTCGTGATGTTAACACATATGCATTACCATAGGTTCGTCTCTGCCGTGCGTCAACGAGCCGAGGTGAGTGAGGCTTTCAGGTGGCGGGGGCTACGTAAGAGACAGCAGCTTTAATGTGCTACACTCCATCCTGGTGGAGAAGGGTTGTTATCTTACATAGGAAGGAGTCACTCAGCTGGCACAAATCCCCTTCCCTTTGAAACCTCTGATCATCATGTCATTGTCCGCAGCGATTCTCTCCAGGGACTCTGCTTTCACATAATGAAACCAAGAGAGCTGCCCACAGCTCGGCTTCTAACCAGCCTGTGTACAGTCTGTGTGCACATGCATCTAGTTCTAGTGAAAACACAAGAGCTTCAGCGTTAATGCTCATCTGTGTGTGTGTGTGTGTGTGTGTGTGTGTGTGTGTGCGCTTAAGTGCAACATGGGGGCGTGTTTCTGCCAGTGTGTGTGTGTGTGTGTGTGTGTGTGTGTGTGTGTGTGTGCGTCCACATGTGTGCATGAGTCACTTTGAGAGGTTTCACCAGCTATTATTGAGATGGGACTCGTGGATTTAATAGTAGATAGAGTAATTGTCTCCTCATCAGCTCTCCAGAGATTACAATAGTAACTGTCATGTGAATTAGAATTCTTGACATTTTTCCAAAGTCTGTCTTTGAAAAGGCACCGTTCAAACAGGCCGTATGTGAGGCCTTTTCAAAAGCGACTTTCCAAGACGAGCTCCATCATCCATCCCCCTGTGCGTCACAAACAAAGGATAGTTACTCTACCAGGAAAAGAGGGGAGGGAAAAGCGAGACTCAGAAGAAAGGGTAACGTACTGAATGTGGAAGGCAGCAGGAGAGGAGGAAGCAGCTTGACAAGGCATCTTACCTTTACTGTGTTCTTCGCTGTGCTCAGGCCTTAAGCTCCTTGCTGAAAGGTGGAAAACGAAATTCATGCTGCAGGTTGTGCTTGCCTTTTTTTTTTTTTTTTTTTGTTAGCTGCTCTTGCAGAAAAAGGCTGAGGGGAAAAACAGACAGAGACTATTCACGAGCCGTCTCATTTGTGCTCTCATTTGGTATGTGTAGAGTGTATATTCAAATTGTGACACGCAAAGTTTGAATATCTTTCCTCTTTGTGCTTCGCAAGAGTTGCAAATAAACACACAAATGCAGGTTGTCAGATGTGCACACACAATATCTCTCTCACACATACACACACACACACACACACACACATTTAAATGTCCAATCTGTATTCCAAACACAGACTAAAGGTTAGCCCCGCTACCAAAAACAAAAAGTGTTTGGAGTGAGTTTTCCACTCAGACAAGCAGAAATTAGAAATGAGATTTAAATTAAGAATCATCAGCATGTGATCCTGGAAAGTATGATCTGTTCTTATTGCTTTTTCTAACTTCAACCTGCAGTATAGACTTTTAAATATCCAGAAATCTGAATTTCTCTTAATAAACACTGGAGTCATTTCTATTTCCCTCATCACAGAACAACACCAGATATAACATATCTCTATATTACTCATATCATCTGACGCTATCTAAGGTTTCTTTATATCCAAATTCCGTCTATGCTTCAAAGTCTTCAGGTATATGTGAGACAACAACGTGACTATTAGTATTACACAGTTTTATTTCTCAGTTAAGTAAAAGTGTGTGAAGATATGGAGTACTGCGGTAAGCTACGCAATCATTACTGAGAAATTACCGAGCAAACCACTTCTTTAGTTCTCTCTTCAAAAGGAAATTGCCACACTTGCAACAGTGTTGTTTACAAATCACATTTAAGTAATTCCGGGGTTTATACAGTTGTTAAAATGCTGATAATCAATGCTATATTATTAAAGTAATAAACCACCTCAGGAGCTGCCAGCAATCCTAAAACCTGCAGCGGTGCTCCAACATAGTTGTACTAACACTGCAGTGGAATATTTAAGAAACCATGTAAGTGTAAAACAAAAATCCGGCTTAAGGCTGTCTAACATTGCTATCTCCCATGTCATCACTGAATTAGTTGTGGTTGACCTCAGGCACCTTGTTTGAAAGCTATTTCATGGTCTAATTGTTGCTCATGCACAATATTAAGGCAGCGCTGTGTCTGCTCACATCTAAAGGCCAGGGAAAGTGCTGCTGTTGAGCAAGGCTGTTGATGTCAAAATAAGAAATGTTTTGGGCGCAAACCTTGCACGCTCTTTAGTAGAACATGCAAACATTTACACAGGGGTATGAGTCAACCTGTTTCCCTCTCTTCTCTCCTCCTCTTTCTGGGTTGTTTTCTTCCTTCTCTTCAAATCCTCATTACACAGACTATGTGTGTTGCTCGACTCTGGCGCCTATTGCCTGTTACTCTTGCTGATCAGCCTTCCTGTTGCTGCAGAGGAACTGCTAGCAGTGAGATTAGGACAGTGAGAGCACATGCTTGGGCGAGGGAGGCGCGGGGGGGGGAGGAGATAAAAAAAAGTAACAGATACGACTTGAAGGGCAAAACTCTGCCTAATTAGGATATTAACAAAGATCATCACAGTTGTTTGTGCAGCTAAACAGAACTGAGGTGGGGAAATATCACAAGAGCTTTCTTCTGGCAGGCTGAGGAACAGACACACCTCAAACAGACCTGCACAGGCGAGGATTAAGGAGACCTGCATAAATCCAGGGAGCAAACCGAGGACGTGAAAGGGGGGAACTGGAGTTTAAGCATCCAGGGCCTGAGGATCACAGCGCAGGATATGCATGTTTATGCACTTTGACTCCTCCGGCATGAGACACGTGGGAGAGCAGGACTAAAAGGAGGATCAGGCCTTGTTATTAAATCTTGCTTTGGATTGAGGACAGTTTGCACCACGTACGGCAGGTGCTGAGGTTCCGTCTGTCTGAGACGTGAGTCGACAACTAAAAAGTGGATGAAGGGGGACTGCGTGGGAGGGAGACAGGCAAACAGAGCGAGACAGCCAGTTTTAAGTAGAGGCTGGGGGAGTTTTCTTTAACTGGTCGGCTCCACCAGGGCCAGAGCCGGCAGCGATGAGTCAGAGGAAGCTGACACGACAGCTGACGTTGAGGGAGAGTCCTGAGGGTCCACCACCGGCAACCTCTCTCACCTCACCTGAGTCTCCGGTCGATCCGAGTCGAGGACATGGGGGCTGTTCTCTGTTTCGACGTATGAAACTGAACCGCAGCATTGAGGAGCGCAGACGCTCATCTCATTGTTTCTGCAGGTACAGTTCAGCAGACTGATCTAGAATGTGACCCAGTCCTCACTAACACATCTCTGTCCTGGTAATAAGAAGCGTTGGTGATTTGTGATTGTTCTGCATCAGTTCAGATGAGGTGTGAGCAGTATTGTGCCTGTAATGCGACACCCTAAAGATTTCAGAGGAAATGGTTCCATGTACACACTCTAGATGGATTAGATTTTGGGGAAAGTGAAATTCAGAAAGCTGAAGTCTCATAATTACTCTCAAAGTTTGCCGAAAGAAATAAGAAGGAGGATTAGTGCGTGCCGCTTGCAGAGGGTCCCCTTGGCAGACATTTTTGATGTTGATGTTTTTTTTATTACCGGTTATTTATCTGTAGCCACATTCACAAACTCCTCTCCTCCTTCTGGGGAGAGGAGTGGCTCCTAATTGGCCAATTTAGAAGCAAAGTCTAAAAGTATCACGCTTAATTTTAGAAGTCAAACTGAAAAGTGTTTGCAACTGTGTTGACAACAAAAAGTTTGAGATGTTTAGGAGAAGTGTGGAGGTGTTGTGGAGATAAAAGTTATCCCACATTAAAAATAGATGCTTCAGCTACACAGCAACCTGCTTCCCCATCTGTCCTCGCCATCCCAACATCTGATTGCAGCCTGAAATTGACAATTATAGATTCATATAATGTTATATCGTGTATCTGAAGTCGTGTAGCTGTTGTAGTGTGTGACAAACCTGATACCAATTCCAGCAATACACAACATTCTCCATCTTTGTTTTTGTTATTTGATGCCAAACTCTAAAACCCGTTCAATCAATACTGACTTTATTTATTTGTTTAGCTGCAAGAGCGAATATTCTTTCATCTCAGAAAGAAAGTTGGGCTGAAAAAGAGACGAGTGTAACCTGAGGAGCGTGTTGCCGTGCCACCTTTGGACTAAACTCGTCTTTGAATTGAATCAGAAATTGGGGGTGGATGTTACATATTTACTATCCAGTTGTTTCTTTCTCTTATGTTGCTGAAGTATAAGCAGTCTAAATATGTGTAAGTGGGCTTAATACTGCAAGAACTTCGTCCCAAAAGAGATCTGAATCCAAATGAAAAATCTCAATCACTCATGTCTTCAGACGGACAGCTTTGGCCCGGAGAGACGCTGCAGTAATATAATATAAAACATCACTTGTCAGTAAAGTGTGATTCTCAGGGCAGCCTGGTGGCAGTCTGCCAATCCAATGGCACTTCAGAGTCAAAGCTGCATGGTTCATGCCGCTGTCACAACTCTCTTTTTTTCAAATTCCTGTGTAAGAAACTAGAACCACGAGAGCAGGATGGACTCTGTGGCCTGTGTTTGGGTGTCTGGCCTTATCTTGTTGTCGCTGTGAGATAAGAGAAGCAGCAGCGAAACAAACAGCGCAATTAACTGTAGCAGATGTAAAAACTATGTTCCTCCCTGTCCTCTCTAACCCTTCAGCTTCGATTCAGAGAATGGTCCCTCGCCAGGCCGCAGTCCCATGGATTCGCAGGCGAGTCCTGGGTTGGTGCTCCACCCTTCTTTCCCCCAGAGCCAGCGCAGGGAGTCCTTCCTGTACCGCTCGGACTCGGACTACGACACCTCCCCTAAAACCATGTCACGCAACTCCTCCATCAACAGTGAGGGGTAAGCATGAAGACATCCTCCTGGATGCATCACGTAGCAGTTTCCTAAACCTGCTGTGTCCACACACACACACACACGCGCACACACACACACACACACACACACACACACACACACACACTACACATTAGCCCAATCAGCCCAGCAGTGGTTATGATTGTAATTATGCAAGCATTATGCTAATAAAAGCATGATGAATCCTCTTAACATTAACTGTAGTTCTGTTTCCTGGCTTGTCTTTCAGCACCCAACACCTTCCATTAGTGTATTTCAGCACCATTTCTGTGTTTAGATGCACATAGGTCTTTGTAAACATCCAGCTCACAGACACAGCCTCTCATATAAACACTTAATACCGAGCGCCACAGCTGCACAAACCCCACACATTCATCTCATTCTGCACTTTTTGTCTTCATATTTTGTTGCGCAGGCACGCGGAAGACATGATCGTCACCCCTTTCGCTCAGGTATGTTTGTGCGCCTTGTCTGACATGTTTAATTGCTGTAAATCACTAGAAAATGTGGCTAATTGGTGCAGTGAACTTGTCCCCCACCCCCCCTCCTGTTCCCTCCCTCCCTCCTCCTTCTCTCCCTCCTACGCTGTCCATCCATCCCCCAGGTGTTGGCCAGCCTACGAACTGTAAGAAGCAACTTCACCATCCTCGCCAATGTCACAACACCAACTAACAAGTCAGTATCACGCTGTCAGACACCCCTTCCCCGCACTTACACTCATCACGACTGCCTACTTAGTTCGCAGTGTGTTTGCTAATGTCTCCTCAAGGAAAATATGATCTGCATTATTTGGCATCGCTCCAACTCGCTGGCTGAGTGCCTCAGATGGATGTCCCTGAATCTGTACCCAGACAATAGAGATAGTCAATAACACTAAAATGATTCTCCTTTGTAACACGGCAGATAGAAGGAGCTTGAGTTGGCAGGCTTTTAGCTCCACGTCAATATGATATATATAAAGCATTGCACCACAGAATTATCAGCGTCTATAATTATACAGTGTTGTGCCCTGAAAGTTCCTCCCTCACTACACAGTTATGAAACCACGACGGCTACTTGAAAAGTGAGCAGCGGAGGCATTGTCTTTGAGTATTTTTGGATACTTGAGTATTTGAAGTGAAACAAGGGCATTTGTATGCACTTATATAAATTAACACATTCCAGTTTTATTCAATATTCAAAGACGTTTAAATCTAGACATGTACTCCTACACATATAAATGAATAACATACATAAATGTATTTATATCTCCTCTGCCAGCCAAGCCTTTTGTTGCCTCCTGTACTGCTGAAAGTGTGTTGAACCCCAGCAGGGGGCAGCAGCGTGCGCTTCTCCCTCTCATGTAATGATGTATTTGTCCACAGGAGGTCACCAGTGACAAGCCAACCCACTGTTCCCCAAGCTACACTCTCTGGTATGTTGTCAGCTAATTAAAACTCTGAGTCCAAAGAGTCCCACAGTCCCCTCACAGAGCTGTGAGGACACACTAAGGCTCCCACACTCCCTGAATGCATCACGAGTAATGAAAATGACTGCACAGCACAGAACAACATGTGGTTATTATTGAGGTGCTTTTTAAATGAACTGTATTGAATACATGTTGGCTGGATATATCTTACTTTACTCAACATATAATGCTAAAGTTACAAATGATATGTGTGTTAAGACAGTTCAACCCCCGTTCATCACAGGACATGTGTGTATTTTACCATCACTGCACTAAAACGCTGTAACTTATTGTTTTTATCAGGAGGACATAATCCATTTTAAAAGCTTTGGGCAAGAAGCATCGCAAGACCACAAACTCTTTTAATGTATCCTGCATAATGTGATGCCTGACATGAACATTTTCTATTTAGTTTTAACCAAACACTTAATATTTGAGGCGCAATCCAAGAGTTTATGTAATAGATACATTTGTATGCATTAAATATGTTTGTTAATCAGCTGATCTCAAATCCAGCGCTGTTTTACTGTGTTTAAACAATCATTGTGAAAAACCTGCACATCTTTCTTCCTTAGATGAGTCTTTATGAAGCAGATATGAATGTATTTATAAAGATTTCTTATACTTTTGTATCAGAATTCATAATTTTTTAAAATATAGTCGTCTATATTGCATGTAAATGCTTACACCTTTCATCACTTGCGGCCACAGTGGACCTTTTTCTCACTTACTGACTTCCAGGACCTTAAAAGCCACGGCTCATTTTAAATAAAGGATATTCATCACTGCTTTTATGCCACTTTCTGTGCCCTTCCTCGACTGCTGGTTTGTTTATTGTGTGTGTGTGTGTGTGTGTGTGTGTGTGTGTGTGTGTGTGTGTGTGTGTGTGTGTGTGTGTGTGTGTGTGTGTGTGTGTGTGTGTATCTGTCCTTAGAGGAGACATACCAGCAGATGGCTCGGGAGACTCTGGAGGAACTGGACTGGTGTCTGGACCAGCTGGAGACCATTCAGACGCACCGCTCAGTCAGTGAGATGGCCTCCAACAAGGTAACCTGTCCAATCACAAACACGCTCACTTGTACTCTCGCTGTCATTCTGCCACTCCGGTAACTCAGAATGCTGCAAAGCTTGTTGACGAACAACCTATAAACTGTGTGTTTCATGGTTGACAAGAACATGACATCCCTTCATGAGAACTGATTATCATTGGTTTGCAGCTCACACATTATCAGTGTGTAAAATACATTAAGGTAAACTTCCTGTTTAAGCTTCCACTCTACAAATAAATACAAACAATGCAGCTCCACCAAGGTCGATTATTAGAATACATTGAAGACTAAAGAACCCTGCAGGAGTAGTTTTTTCTTAACTCCTTAAAAATACTTTAAGAACACTGCATTTGGTTGTAAAAATCACATTGAACCTTCACACATTTCCCCCTAATATTGTTTAAAGAAGTGACTCAGCTGTTGAGGTATTTATGCGCTGCCTTTTCTACTGGAGCTTGCGTCAATTTGCAGAGAGTTGTTAACTACAAATAGTCATTCTCGTAAATAAATATTCTTATATGTGTCCTGGGTTTATTTGTAATCCTGTGGTTGTAATTGCGGTAATGGATAATTAATATAAGGTCAACCATCTCTACGCTTTCCTGGCACCTGTTAGACTAAACACTGATAATGTCTAGTAAAGCATTTGTGTTTACAACAACAAGGAATGCATGCAGGTTGTATTGAATTTTGCATTTCCACATCTACATGTATTCTTTGCACATGGGCAGGAGAGAGAGAGAGAGAGAGAGAGAGAGAGAGAGAGAGAGAGAGAGAGAGAGAGAGAGAGAGAAGAGAGAGAGGGTGTAAGGTCTGTGGGTATGGAGGACATGAGAGGGGAGGGGGGGGGGGTCTTGATGCTGATGTCTCTGCTGTAACCTTGGTTGCTATCGAACAGCAGCAGGGTCTGCCTTTCCCTTTTAGTCATTGGCTTGCCACTCTGACCACAAGCCATGTGGTTTGGGCAACAACCAATGAAATAGAGGTGAAGCTCCTTTAATAGTGTTCTGACTTAAAGAGACAGCATCGTGTACCTTGTTTGTTTTATTCTAGAAATTCTTCCAATGTTGCACATCATTATTAATGAATGGCAATGTTCTTCATGTTCTTCGTGCTTATGATGAAAGGACTGAGGGAGAGATAACAGGAGAGAGTTCAAAGGACATCATTTATGTGTGTGCACATACAATGAGTGGAGATGAATCTCCTGGGGTGAACAGAGTCTCTGTGAATATGTTGCTGCCTTTTCGCAGCCGCAACCAAGCCACAGAAATCCTCCGCACTGTGCCAACATGGAGGTACACATGAATATTCCCACTCAGTCTCTCACTCTTACTCACACCCTTGCACACACACATATTTTCGACAGACGTACATGCTGTCTGGCTGCACATGCGCACTCAGTCTGAGAGCAGAAGCAAGCACAGACACACACACAGACACACACACAGACACACACACAGACACACACACACACACACACACACACACATGCATGCGCCTGCAGCCACACTGCCTGATTAGCTTGTGAGAGCTGTCTACAGCATCCAGGGAAATGGCGCAAGAGGCAGAGCATTGGAAGAGGAACGGCAGCCTAAAGCGGCAGGATTAGACCTCTGGCATTTTGGCCAGCTGAGGCATGGATTGACTCGGAGCAGGGGACTGGGAGACGGAGCTATCAGGAGGCAGCCTGACTGACTGTGGACTGACTGTGTGTTGCTGGGATCAGTGTGAGACAGCACAGGCGGGCTGATGCACCGGTAGGACTGGGCCGGGCCTCTGGATCCGTACCGTGGGGGAGGGGCAGTCGACGCAGGGAGAGGGAGCCTGTTTTTCCAGACCATAGCTCTGGTGTGATTCTTCAGCCTGACTGTCTGCTACAGGCCTGCCTGCATCCTTCTCTGTCTCTTTCTCTCTCTCTCCCTCTCTCATCCTCTCCATCCTTGTTTCTCTCTTGCTATTGTCATCTGTTTCTCCCTCCTTCCTTCCCCGATGTTCCTGCTGTCATCCAAGCTCCCTTTCCCTCCATCATTCGATACTATGGTCATCTTTCTGTCCTGCCGTCACCGTCACTGCATCCCTCTCACCTCCATCATCTAAATTTTTTATTACTGTTTGTCAAGCAGCTCAGCTCTCGCAACATCATTTTTTCGTTTACATCTCTCTCACACTCCCACTCATCTCCACCCTCGGCTCCTCTCTGTGCCCTTCAGACGGTCCCTCGCTCCCTCTCCTTTTCCGTTTCCCTCCATCTTCCCTCTTTCGGCTCCCATCCACCTCTACCCTGCAGTGACTGTAGATTTGGGTCAGTCTGCTCAGCAAATGGGATGAGATGTAGTCTCCACAGAAGCCGGATCCAGGGGGCTCCTGGTCTGCCCATCAGGGGGACCCTCATCTTCGGACCACACTGAGGCTGGAGCCTGACTCTGGACTGACTGGGTGGCCTGCTTTGGGGTGCTGCATGTAGGCAAGGACAGTCCGCACCAGCAACCCCTACCCTCACCCCCTTCCCCTGTTCCTTCGCCCCCTCTCGGGGCAGCCGTCACTCTGGAGTGTCCCGGCTTGCCTGGCTGTGGCCTCTCCTCACACACCCTGACGACGCCCTCATGCCACTGGGGCACCCGCAGCGCCCCAACTCCGCTCCACTACCGCACCTCCTGTCTGTGCCATCGGCCCAAACCCCCCGTCACCCTCAACATGGGTGTGGTGGAGGCCATTGACCCGATGCCATCCCCCTGCCCCTCGCCTGTACCAGGGGGCTACAGGCTGCCCCGCTCCTCCAGCTACAGCCCCCTGCAGGGGAGGGCAGGGGCAGAGCTGGACCTTGGTGCAGCTGCTGGAGGGGTCCTGGAGGGGAGTGGGACGGCAGCGGAGCGCAGGACGCCCTTAGTCGACCTGTTCTGTGAGACCTGCTCCAGGCCCTGGCTCATCGGCTGGTGGGACCAGGTAGGGCTCGGGAAAGCTTGCAGAGGGCAAACAAGGCCTGGCAGTGGCCATCTTGGATTGATGTTTTGGACTCAAGTGTTACATCTAAACATGTGTTAACAGCTCATCTATAGGCTTACTCCATGTTCTCATGTGTCTTTCTTAAATCCAGCAGTAGCATGGTGTCACTTTGTGAATTGTATGTGTTTATAAGGGAGAATCTTACACGGTGCTGCATCAGGACTTGTTCATTATAGACTGAATTTAAGTGTTGTGGGTCTGACAGTTGCTTTGTGAGAAACTGAAAGGCAGTGTGTTCCCGTACATAATTTATACATGAATCCACTGAAGGGGAACAGGGATAAAGGCGCAGAGTTTATTTGTCTCTGCTCAGTGTCCCTACATTGCAGCAGCACTGTAAACAAAAAGACAATATCACTCTCATTCTTCATCTTCCTATATCTGGTCTACATTTCTGTCCTTTGAGAATACACCGAGCTGCTTAAAATCTAAGAAACTTTAGGGACTTTGTGATAAGTAGTCTGTCCGTCCTTACTGCAGGTATATTGCAGTGTCACATAATGTCCATTTCCATCATCCACACCTGCGTCCCACATCCCTCTGTGTCTCTCCTGCTAGCCTGAGGCTGGCCTCAATACAGACTCAAGGAAGCCAAGCGTATTGTCAGGGAAGGACAATGCTTATTGTCTCAGGACTGGGTAGACGTTTCTCTTGTCCTCAGGTGTGCCAACACGTTACATCCATAACAATATATGAAGTTAGACATTGTGCTAGTTGTGCTAGGTCATGTTTGCATTAGATGTGGTATCATGGTACTGTGTTACCAAAGCTAATTCTGGCTTTTGTGTTTACTGTTTTCTTGAATGACATTGGGCACATTAGGATATATGAGTTTCTTCTCTGCTAATATTTTTACAGTCTGATTAATCAATTGTACTGGTTGTAGTTCAGAGGAGGGTCACATTTAGCACGTGTGTTATTCAGTTATTGTCAATTATGATCATAGGCAGTTAGAATAAATAAAGCCCTCCTGGGTCCTTCACATATGCAAGTATGTGTGTATGTGTGTGTATGTGTGTGTGTGGTCATGTCTGTGCAGCGTTTGCATGTTTGCTTCATTAGTCAGTGTCAGAGGAAGAGTGTTGTTTGTCCTGGCACTCGGACTGGCACAGAGGAAGTGTTGGTTGGCAGCTATGACTCAGCGTTACAGCATTAGGGAAGGAAAGAACGAGAGAGAGCACTGAGAGAGGAGGAGGTTTGGGCTGAGCCTGCTGCCTAAGTGTGCCACAGGGCTTGTCTGACTCTCCTGGCTCCTGGTGACTGATTCTGCCTGACTGCTTCTACGATTTGCTGTCAGAGTACCTATTTGCTTGGCCTATCATGTACCGGGCGCCAAGCTGGATGGCTGGAAAAGGAGAGAGAAAAAGAGTGAAAGAAAGATGGATGGAAAAGCATGAAGTTTGTGAAATGGCAGGAAGGCAAAGTGGAGCTTGTGACGGAGGGGGGGGGGGGGGGTTTGGGGCTGGAGGGCAGTGGTGGAAGAGTGTTGTTTACCTCGAGAGGGAGGGAGGAGCAGATATAAGAGAACTGGAAGGGGGGGGTTGACCTTGGTAAAGGTCAGAGACACCTGCCTACTCCCTCAGATTGTCACCCAAGCAGCCACCGCTCTCACATCAAGCTGAAGGACTGACTGTGAGGAGGCAGTTGCCACGGCAACCGCTCTGGTTGCCATGGAGATTGTTATGTGTGAAAGATCAGTCGGTAGGATACAGACTGAAAGGGGTCTCGTCCAAATCGCATTGTCGCCTTCGCATGACTTGTGCAACAGGTTAACTATCAAACCTCCAAAAACGTGACCTTTTTATCTATATAGAAATAAAATGATTACATAAAAGCTGAGAGAGAGTTCAGTGTCTGCAGGGATAATGTATTCACCTAATCACATTTGTGCCTGTACTGCAAGGACCTGCAGACTGGTTGTTCACGATTGCCACTGTAGATGGAACGAGAAGAATACGTTAAAATGCCACGTTACACTGAGCGGCATTGAGTTTCTAGAAAAGCGCTATACAAGTCAAATGTATTATTATTATTATTATTATTATTATTATTATTATTATTATTATTACTGCATCATGTATACATGGCTAAATGCAAGCACACTGCACTGGGGGTATTGAGCAGAATGTTCTCAAAAAGTGGAGGCATGATTCATCATCGATGTTCTCGTCCTTTAGTGGATGAAGCCACAATGAGGCTGATCATTTGTTTTCTCGACTCATAGGAATGTTTAGTTGTTGTGTATCAATGCAAATTGAATCTCAAGGACATGTTAATAATTCTGAGGGTTTACCAGTCTGCACTCTACACTGTTGGATATGTGGGTAACCCTTTCCGCTACCTTGTAAGTGGAGTCACTCACTTCCTGTGTCTGTCTGTCCGTCCCTCAGTTCAAGAGGATGTTGAACAGGGAGCTGTCCCATTTGTCAGAGATGAGTCGCTCAGGGAACCAGGTGTCAGAATACATCTCCACGACCTTTCTAGGTAAAGCAAACCCGCTAACCATTTGTGACCAACATCTATACTCCCTTATTGCTTTGTCTCCATCCTGGCTGACCTCTGACTCTTGCCTCCCCCCCACAGATAAGCAGAATGACGAGGAGATCCCATCCCCGACTTTAAGGGAGAGGGAGAAGCCCATGTGCCACATCAGCGGTGTGAAGAAGCTCACGCACAGTTCCAGCCTTTCAAACTCCACCATGCCTCGATTCGGTGTGAAGACTGAACACGAGGATGCGTTAGACAGGGTAAATACATCCTCATCTTACTCTGTTTTTATTAGGGATGCACTTAAATCCATATCAAATAACAGGCTGATACTTACTCAAACAGATGAATCAGGTATTGTGACAGTAGGGCCGATCCATTCAATTAAATGCTATGTTTATATACTATATACATTATAACTGGAATTTATTTTAGTACATTAATCTGCTTTTAACATAGTTTCTTACTAAAGACACCAATAATTTGACTTTTTATAATTTTATAATTTAAAAAGAATGTTTCCACAACTTAAAACATCACCTGTAAACGTGTGTTTGGCATTAGTCCGTCAGAGTGAGAGCGAGCCCTTTTATTTCTCATTGTGGAAAAATGTTTGCATCAGAGGAGAAACTCATTTCAACAAAACAACACAGCGTCATGTAGCCACCGCACATGCTACATGCTACAAAACAACACAGTGTCATGTAGCCACTGCACATGCTACATGCTACAAAACAACACAGTGTCATGTAGCCACTGCACATGCTACATGCTACAAAACAACACAGCGTCATGTAGCCACTGCACATGCTACATGCTACAAAACAACACAGCGTCATGTAGCCACTGCACATGCTACATGCTACAAAACAACACAGCGTCATGTAGCCACCGCACATGCTACATAACAACACAGCGTCATGTAGCCACTGCACATGCTACATGCTACAAAACAACACAGCATCATGTAGCCACCGCACATGCTACATGCTACAAAACAACACAGTGTCATGTAGCCACTGCACATGTTACATGCTACAAAACAACACAGCGTCATGTAGCCACTGCACATGCTACATGCTACAAAACAACACAGTGTCATGTAGCCACTGCACATGCTACATGCTACAAAACAACACAGCGTCATGTAGCCACCGCACATGCTACATGCTACAAAACAACACAGTGTCATGTAGCCACCGCACATGCTACATGCTACAAAACAACACAGCGTCATGTAGCCACCGCACATGCTACATGCTACAAAACAACACAGCGTCATGTAGCCACCGCACATGCTACATGCTACAAAACAACACAGCGTCATGTAGCCACCGCACATGCTACATGCTACAAAACAACACAGCGTCATGTAGCCACCGCACATGCTACATGCTACAAAACAACACAGCGCCATGTAGCCACCGCACATGCTACATGCTACAAAACAACACAGCGTCATGTAGCCACCGCACATGCTACATGCTACAAAACAACACAGCGTCATGTAGCCACCGCACATGTTACATGCTGCATGCTGCAAGGGCTGCAACGATTTGAGAAAAATTGCGTTTATTTTGACTGATATTGCAATATGATTCACGAGATCGGAGGGAACGATCGTTTTTGCATCATTATTCTCATTTTCATTGAAACGTATATTGGGGATTTGGACCAAACAAAGATGTTTTCTTAAATCTGTAGAATTTGTAGACATCTCTGCAGCGCCACAATACTTGCACTAATCCATATTGCGATTTTGATCAAATGTGATGAATTGTTCAGCCTTATAAAGAACACACAACTGTAGCGTCATGCACCTTTATGGGCGGATTCAGACAGAACAGTGCCAGATTGTTGCAGTGACGTGTGTTAATGTTGTCTGTTGTGCCTACAGGAGCTGACTGACTTGAACATGTGGGGCCTTAATATCTTTCGTGTGGCAGAGTTCTCTAATAACCGACCCCTCAGCTGCATAATGTTTGCCATCTTCCAGGTGAGAGACAGGGAGAAGGAGCTTTAACGAACAACGAGTTACAGAGTACATCATGTAGCATGGCTTATCTGTGAACACGACCCCTGTGACTGTAGGAAAGAGATCTGCTGAAGACCTTTCGGATCCCCGTGGATACGTTTGTCACCTATGTGATGACCCTGGAGGACCACTACCACGCCAATGTGGCCTACCACAACAGCCTCCACGCTGCAGATGTCACTCAGTCTACTCATGTACTGCTATCCACGCCGGCTCTAGATGTAAATACCTTTACTGCCAATACACGACGAACTTCACTAGCACACATACCTCAGGAACTCCATGTTGAATAGAGCAGCCACAGTCAGATTGTAAACAGCAGTTTAACAGATTATCTTTCTCTCTCATTCGTCCCTGACAGGCTGTGTTCACTGATCTAGAGATACTAGCTGCGTTATTTGCCGCTGCCATCCATGACGTGGACCATCCAGGAGTGTCCAACCAATTCCTCATAAACACAAGTGAGTCCAAATGATTTAAGAGACGACACACACAAACTAGAACGGGGAATATAAAGGACATTAGGATGGCAAAGCAACTAAAGCTGCTTTTGCGGGAAAAATAATCCAGACGGTTCAGGAGTGGATGTACCGGTACCTAAAACGTGTTGTATGTGACCAGGACTAATAAGTCTCAACAAAGGCAGGAAAGCTATAAAATAACCAATAAATAATGACTGGTCCTGTCTTTGAGTCTCTTATTGTAGAGCATAAGGCAGGTGCTGGAGGTAAGATCCACTTTTCTAGGTCAGATATTTGAGATAATACCTGGATTTCATTTCTTTCTACCCAGTAAAGGTTAGGTCCTAAATGTTTTTTTTAAACTCTTATTTTAAATATCTATCATTTTGGTTTTTATGTACATTTTGACAGTTGTGTTAGTTTCCTCATAATAAAACATTTTAATCCTCTAAATCAAATTAGAACTTCATTATGCTGCAAAGCACTGGAACATATATTTTAGGCGACAATACTGCATAGATCATTAAGAATTGAGAAATGTGTTGTGATTTGTATATTTGAAATGAAAGAGTTTGGATTATTAACATTTAGAGACACTCCATGTGGTTATTTTAAGTTTCTAATGATACACTCCCATGTGTTTGCCTTCAGTCCTGCAGTCGTCCTCACTTTCTGCTTGTTGCTGTTTGTTTTTGGTGCATTCATTTGTTTTGTTGTGTACATTGTGTGCTTTTCTAAATGGAAAGATTTGTCTCTAAAGCTTCATTTGCACTGAGCTTCTTCCCTAAATCAACTAAATAGCTTCACGTGTTGCAACAGTGCCACCACAGTCTGATTCTAACACTGTCGGTGGGAACAACTGTGTGTGTTTTTGACTCACGTGTGTTGTACGGTGCTTCAGACTCAGAGCTAGCCCTGATGTACAACGACGAGTCCGTGTTGGAGAACCATCACCTCGCTGTGGGCTTCAAGCTGCTTCACGAAGACAACTGTGACATCTTTCAGAATCTTAGCAAGAGGCAGAGGCAGAGCCTGAGGAAACTTGTTATTGACATGGTGAGTGTTTGTCAGCACACTTGTTCTGTATCCAGACGCTCTCCCTCGTCTCCACCTTTTCTAATGTATTCCTATCACTTTTCTTCCCCAGGTTTTGGCAACAGATATGTCTAAACACATGAGTTTGCTGGCAGACCTCAAGACCATGGTGGAAACCAAGAAAGTGACAAGTTCGGGAGTATTGCTGCTTGACCATTACACTGATCGGATACAGGTGAGAAGTCTTCCAGTTCAGAAGAGAGGAACGATCCGAGAGCACCTTCATTTACCACTAACTTACATTGACAATTGTCTTCTGTTACAAATAAGAGATCATTGACAGGACGTATTCAGTTAAAACCTTTCTTCAATTTCCTTTAAAGGTCATGGCATGCAGTGTTTACACCGTCTACATGGCACCACAAGAACTTTGACTTGTCTGCCGGGTTTTTTTGTATTTTCTCCAACGAGTTTGTTGACATTACATTGCAGTTCATTTAGCTGAAAAGACAGCCAGTAAAGAAGGCATGGAGGCTAAATAAAGGTTAAGTAGTTTCTTCTTTTTAAGTATGTTTGCTTGGGGAATATAAGAGGTGCCCCACTGATCCATATCTGCAGGATCTGATTAGCGAGGAATGTGCTTAAGTATTTGAAGATTTTGCGTTTGATGGACTGTTTGATGTCAGCCGGGGATGTAGAAATGTGTTTGACCTGATTTGTGTCAAAGATTTGAATCAAAGGTACAGTGAATCGGAGCTTTATTAAGAGAACTATTGACAGGAACAGGCCCAGAGATCCCGGTGTCTTTAGGAGTGTGCCGAGGGAGAACTGGTTGTTGTTGTTGTCGTCCAAATTGAGTTCAGGAGTGTTGGTTCAGTATGCCACTTCGACTACTGACTGATTGAGGTCCAACAGTTTTCTCAATGGGAATGCTTTGATTCAAGAATTTAGGAAAGAAATGAAAGGAACAATACTAGTCTGTAGTTGTTGACATCAAATGTGTGAAGTGTCACAGACGAAATTGATGATCAGCATCAAAAGAGGGAGTGAAGGGGATGGGGTTAATAGTGCAGGTGGTTGCTATCCGAAAAGCTTCTTCACCCTTTTTACACGTGTGAGGAGAGAAGTATGTATTATAAGTATATTTGGAATTAGCTAGAAGCTAATAGAAGAACAGAGGTAGTCAGAAAGCTGCATCACCTCCTTTCAGCTGCTCCTCAGTGCTGATAACTGTGCATGTATAGTGTGTGACATGCGCCTGTGTGTTTGTGCAGGTGTTGAGGAACATGGTGCACTGTGCTGACCTGAGCAATCCTACGAAACCCCTGGCTGTGTATCGACAATGGACGGAGAGAATCATGGAGGAGTTCTTCCGCCAAGGAGATAAGGAGAGAGAGCGAGGGATGGAGATCAGCCCCATGTGCGACAAACACACTGCATCTGTGGAAAAGAGCCAGGTAATGATGATCAGCACATGAACACGCATGAAGATGAATCTGTGCACTGGATGAATGTTAATAACCACAGTGCAGAGGGATCTGTCAGCTCTGATCACAGCAGTCGTCCTCGTACATTTTTAATGCTGACTTGTGGGGAGTGAAACGACACTACTGTGATTTATATGATGTCATTCACACTCTTTTCTTCTGGATGCAGGTGGGCTTTATTGACTACATTGTCCACCCTCTGTGGGAGACATGGGGGGACCTTGTGCACCCGGATGCCCAGGACATCTTGGACACTCTAGAAGGACAACAGGGACTGGTACCAGAGCACTATCCCACAAAGCCCCTCGCCACCTCCTGTGTGCCAGGATAAGGATCTAAACGCCTGCATGGACAAGTTTCAGTTTCAGCTCACCCTCGAAGACACCTCTCAGAGAGAAGAGGAAGAGGAGGGGGAAGAGCTTACGCCGAACCACGTGGCACAGGACTGCAGTCAGGGGGAGGAGGAGGAGGGTAAAAAAGAGGAGGAGGACGTAATGGCAGAGGAGGAAAATGAGGACATAATAGAAGAGGAAGAGGAGGTGGCAATGGAGGAAGAGGAGGTGGAGGAGGAGGAGCTGAAAGCTCAGTTGGAGGTGATATCTGAAAAGGAGAGACTTTCTGACACAAGTCCTGTAGAGGAAGAGGAAGATTCTTCTTCACAAGCTGAAGATACATGAGTTCTGCTCCCGTATCTCCCTCCTCCCTTGCACACATTATCTTGTTCATCCTTTCAATGGCCAAACCAAGAACAAATAAAGACTGCAATGACAATACAGACCTTTAAATATATTTTTCAAAAAGGGAATAAATTCAAATCGCTTCAAGAGAAGGTAAATACACAGCAACTGTAGATTTGGAGTGGTGACAAGTCCTCCGACCGATTTCACAATGAACTTTAGACCAAGAGGAATTTAGGAGAGCATTAATGACGGGCAACAGCGTAGCACTCTGGGACTGTAATGCACACACACAAACACACACAAAGTGACACACACGTAGTAGGAGCAAGTCATGTAGAATACACCAATTCAATGTGAGTACGTGCACGCATCAGTCATGCAGTAGTTCTTTCATGCAAACACACACACACACACACACACACACACACACACACACACACACACACACACACACGACTGTATGTTTGTATGTGTGCATTTACATGAGGGACATTGATCAGTAATGAATCTCTTTGGAAAAAGCCATCTCTTAAAGGAGTATTAACTAGTGTTCAGTCAGTATTAGTAATTCATGTTCGTCAGAACCTCAACAGAAACTGTTCTCCTCAGAAAAGCTACACAGCAGAGTGACTTTTTTTTTCCATTTCTGTCGGAAAAGAAAAATAAGAAAATCCACAGAGTTGGAGGAGAGAGGAAGTATCGAAGGAACAGAAGATGCTGCGACGAAGGGGCCGCCGGGTCCCATACCCCTTTTCCCTTTACGAGGAGAGTGCTACTGGTGCAAGATGGCTCTGTGCCTTTCTGAAACACCAGCTTCCTGATTGGAGCTGTCGTGAAGCAATGCATTGTGGGACAGGAGTGTCTGATTTTGTTATCATTTTTGATTGTCTCTTGTTAAAGATCTCTCTTTACTGTTCATGGTATTGTGGTGTGTATCTCACACGTACAGTTTCTGTGGTGATATGTTTTAAGCTGTAAGTCTTCCTTTGTTGCTCTTCTGGTAATATAATAACTCAGATCTCTAGATGCAGAGCAATCATTACCACAACCACCAGTGGACTCTTTCCAGCTTATGATTTTTTCTTATTAGAATGATTTTTTTTAACTTTCTGATAATAAGCCATGTAATGCTTTGAAGCATAAGTTTTGCCTATTTTCTATTTAACAGTTGCTAAATATGTTGATACAGAATTATTTCATCAGCAGAACAAATTTCCACTCGCCATCTCACACCCACTTGCACTGCGTGGTTATGTCTCCTCATACACAACGATTCTCACCAAAGTAAAGGATGAGAGACTTCAGTGGGTGAAGTGATTTGAAGGAATACGGATGAATAAGAGAAGCAGGGAGGCATAATGTCAGGAGAAAGAAGCGTGACATGGCAGTCCCTCATCATCCTCGTTATGTTTGATGCTTTTTTGCCTTAATGTCAGATGCAGGATAAATACCTGCCAGTATGTAGATTTATGAGATATATAATAGATATCCAAGTATATTTATATCACGTCTGTATGCTTATTTCTGTGAGTATCAGTGTGTCTATACACAATGTATCCAGCATTGCATTTGGAGGGGAAAGGAAAAACATTGCTGCCAATAAGTTGCTATGTTGTTGCTGTGCTCAGACCAACATAAAGAATGTGTTGTTTTTTAATCAGGAGGGTAAAATAACTATCTTATAGCTTACCTGGAGGCTTGCGGGGGAAATAAGGAATGGGAGTTAAGACGGGTCTGTGAGAATGAATAAGGAAGTCCTTCAGTTTGAATCTGACCAGATATTGATTTGTTGACATGATGGAGTCGATGCGTGTATGTGTTTGTTAGCGTGGCTTTTTGTGCGGTCATGAGTAGGAGAGCGAGTAGCAGAAAGAGAAGGACAGGAAGCTCGTTTGTGTCATTGGTCCTTCACTGGCATCACCACATGTTGTTGAATGGTGTTCAGGATTCAATCAGCACAGCTTAAATAGGTCACAGTTTGTTTAGCTGTTTGTTTTTCACAGGGTAAAAATAAATCAAATAAAAGAACGTGAGTGTGGTTCTTTTTAAAGGGTAAGAGCAAGTTTCTGCAGGTCAGTAACTGAACTTATCTGAAGACGTCACACAGCAACAGAAGCCTGTGTGTTTGACCTGCTCTGTCGCAGGATGGAGCAGAGCTGCCGGGCCACCACACAGGCTTTCATCTTGTGGAATGGGAATCCAGGATTACTATCGCAGTTACTTAAATAAAAGATTCCCATATGCATCGGCCTTTTACTTTAAAGATGTTGCTTTGTTTTTGTGGCTTGTTGTTTTGTCATAAGCTATAAAAAAAACATCAATATTTACTTGCCATACAAACACGATACTGTAGCAATTGTTTCTTATTAAGAAATGTATTCAATTGATTGATTGCTGCCATTCTTTTTAAACGATGAAAAGAAAACGATGGGAAGTGTTTTCTTTGAACAGTTTGTGTACAGTTTATTTTTATATCATTCTGGTGGATAGTCTGGAAAATGAATCACGTGTTGATGATATAGCTATAAGCATTACCACTCTTGTATATAATGTAATATTGGATTGTAAATGATAAATTTATCCAAGTCATAATGATTGACAAATAACCACTTAAGGTTGTTAAGTGAACCACTAAAACACTGCAGGCCACATCCTCACCTTTTCATTCTCTGGTCATGTTTTCGCTCACTTGTGCTAACATTTTTTAATTGTTCACATTAATTGTTCAAATCAAATATATTTGTACCAGCACTTTATTTTGTCAGGTTTCGAGGCAGACAGTGTGTTTCAGGTAGTGTACAGTCTGTGCTGGAGGTTTGGTCATTGGCAGTCACCCGTTGATTATATTCCATTTGGCCAAATCACAAACCGTCATTGTGCAGTAGTCAGTGTTAACCCCTTTTCTAGAGGCATTATCAAACAAGCTAGTCATTCTCTATTAATAGTCCTTTTGAGATTGAACTAATTTGACTGATAAAGTCAAATGTTAGCTGATGTAGTCACATATGATGTGACATGTTCAAAGGGAATAAATGTGTCCTTATCTAACTTGGCCATTTCTAGTACTATCACCACCTCTATTTCTTAGTAACTTTAATCATTGATAGCCTAGATGTCCGTCCAGTGGTGGCCTAACTAGCTGGTTCCCATCTCGGATGGCTGTCAGGTTACTTTGTCGCAGACTGACTCCCTCTGTGAATAATTTATCTGGGCTTTAATTCATGTGTTTGTTCACAAGTAAGAAAGATTATTCAAGGGGAAAAAACAACATGAAATGATTGTAATATTTGTAAATTATCTTGCTGTAATGTGTAAAATGTGTCCAAGTTATTTTTTATTATATTATTTTTATGAAAGTTTTTCCTCTCAACAGAGCTGAGGTGTCATTTTGTGAATAAATGCATTTAATAAGCAAACATCTATATATAAAACAATATTATAGTATATCAGTATATTTTTCTTTTATTTCACTGTTCGGTACTGTAAAGTGTGTTAAAAATACAAATAAAGTAAGATTTTTATATTAAATGCAATGCCATTGTCATGTTTACAGTTATTACAGTTTCATATGCTAGTCCACTGTTTGGTGTGGGTCTGATAGCAAATCAAGTGTCCGCATTGTACCTGTTTGTAAGATATAATAAGACACAGTGCAGGACAGTACACAGAGGAACACAATTGTGCTTCTCTGTTCCTGGTGCAAAATGAAAGAATTAACTTTTTTTTAGATACATTTGAGTGATAGTTTTAAAATAATATGCATCTACTTGAGCGTCATTTACGTTTTAGTTTTTAAGATGCCTGATGTTAAATATGGTGTAAGGATAAACAGTGTAAAGAGTGACGACTACCTGCACCTGTCTGAATCTAGCATGAGATGGCTGCATCCTCCCCAGAATCCTCTACTTTAGACGGGTGCCACGGCTCTCCACCAATCACAGAGGAGGGACAAAGCGTCGTCCAATCAGAGTGAAACAAGACAGAGCGGGTGGAGATATACGCATGCGCTTTGACACTACGGAACTAAGAGGCGTATTGACCGGTAATGTTTAGTTATTAGCTTGCTCTAAGAATTTGTAATAAACGTTTTCTTTGTCTTTACCAACTGTATCAAGCTTGTACGCTAAATGTATTAGGATATTATTGTAACGGGATACGTACTCTTTGTATTTTTATTTTATTGTGCAAGTTTATAGGTTGCTTTTAGCTAAATACGCTAGATAGCATTAATGTGTTAGCTAGGCTAACAAGAAGTCGTTGTATTCTGTAGTTTTGTTTTTAAAACGTTATCGTTCTTGTACCGGTATGTGTGTGGTTGTTAGAGTGCTTCTTGTACTAATCTACCGATTGTTGTGTGATAGAGGCGGTTCTGGTGCAGCTGAATCTTGCTAAATACTGACCCAGTGTGGAGCCGCACCATCATGATGACCTGTCAGACTCCGTACATCCTGCTGCTGCTGTGTGTGGGAGTCTCAGCGGTGGAAGTCCAACGCCCTCGCGGTGTCCCTTTGTCAAGTAAGCATTTATAATTTAATAACAACTAATACGACAGATCTGCGTACAGTTATATATTTTGCACTGGGGTGAAAGTTCAAAATGAGTTCTCTGTAGTTTTGGAGCTGTCATGCCACTGACTTATTTATTCTGTTCAATCTCGACAGAACGGCAGTTCTATGAAGAGAACAAACCTTTTACTTGCCTGGATGGGTCCCGCACTATTCCCTTTGACAGAGTGAATGATGACTACTGTGACTGCCAGGACAGCTCTGATGAGCCAGGTACGTATCTCCTGCATGAGGGAGACTACTGTACTAGTAAGGTTGTAACGGTACTCAAAGGTCACGGTTCGGATCATACACCGGTTTAGTACTCACGGTTGGAAAAAATCCAAATAAGGATACGTTTCTTTTAATTTATTTTGAACAGACAGTGGTGCAAGTACAAGGCTATATCCTCTTGCTGGGGACTAAGGTAGCATTTTGCCCTCTGACATTTTTAGTGATGAGCACATCCTGGTGTTTTCGTTCTCATCCCTTCCAATGGTTGAGCAACACTGACACACCGCCCTCCTCTTACACACAACTCTCTACCAGGTCCACAGTTTAATTTGGGCTCGCAGGCTAATCCTGCTTTTCTCATTATATGGTGCTAACGGTGTATGGCTTAAGGTTTCTGGCCGGAACTCACGCTTACATACGTGCATCAATCTACATGCTGTGTATTATGCGTGAAGTTACATGCAAACGACCGGGACACCCGAACAGTGATGGTTCGATACAATTGCAAGAACCGTTACAGCTCCTAAGTTCTATTATTGTTTTCCACGGTTTACTTTATTTAATTAACTTAATTAGTAACTTTTTATTAACTATTATTTGCAGGTACTGCTGCTTGTCCCAACGGCAGCTTCCACTGCACCAATGCAGGTTTCCGACCAGGCTTCATCCCTTCCTCCCGCATCAATGACGGAATCTGTGGTATGAGTTTTAAACTGTGCTGACTATTTATTTTCCAGGTGTGTTGTGTAGGCTGGATTTTTGTCTGATGTCTGTGTTTCTTGTACAGACTGCTGTGACACAACAGATGAGTACAACAGTGGTGCCGCCTGTCAGAACACCTGCAGGTGGGAATGTTATTTGGGTTATAGCTCTTAATAACTTTGTCTGTAGAGCCTCAGCTTATACATGTGCTTACATGCACATTAAGTGAAAATGTAAATTCCTTTGTTTTTGTATTTTCTTTATATTATGTATGATTTGCAGGGAGATGGGGCGCAAAGAGAGGGAGAGCCTGCAGAAGATGGCAGAGATCACTAAGGAGGGCTTTCTGCTTAAACAACAACTTATCCAGGAGGCCAAGAGGGGCCTAGAGGATAAGAAGGTGTGAATGACACAAACCTTTTGGTATTTGTTTGTGTAATAATCAAGATCAAGTGCTCTGAAACAATGATTCTCTCCGTGACAAATATGTTTTCATACAGAGATACTGACACTTCAGTAAAGACTTATGAAGGCGTTTACAACAACTACTGTATGTCTAGTTAAGTCATCGGTGTTTTGCTTATTATACACAGAAAAACCGAATGTAGTAGGAGTGACCACTCACTCTGAATGGGCCTGGTTCACATCCAGAAACTAGACGCTGGCCATCTTGAGTCTCCTGTAAAACACAAACAAATAATTAAGCTAATTTTCAAGTAAAAAAGAAGTTGTTGGTGGTACACTGTTGTTATTATTTCCTGCCATTGTGAATGTTGTTGCTGTAGCTTTTATGTGCCCGGTTGTTGTGGTTGCTTCGCACAGTTGTTTTCCCTGGAATAGATGTGAAGGTGTTTCGTAAGTTTTCAGGTATTATGTGGCTCTTTTAATAGGTTAAATGTATTTTTCTTTTCCAACAGGCGAAACATTCAGATGTTCAGATCAGTAAGAAAGATTTGGAAAATATGGTGGAGGCTCTGAGAACAGTAAAGGAGACTGCAGAGCAGCCAGAGAAAGAAGCTAAAGAGCGCCATCTAAAGGCCTGGGAAGGTAAATTTGTGTGTGTGTTTATATATATATATATATATATATATATATATATATATATTTATTTATATATATATATATATATATATATATATATATATATATATATATATATATATATATATATATATATATATATATATATATATATATATATATATATAAAATAAATATATATATATATATATATATAAATAAATAATAAATAAATAAAAGTATGTATGATTTAGAATCACTGACAACTCAATAATAAAATTGTTGTTTCAGACCAAAAGGCTGTTATTCAAATGGAGAAGGACAAGGCTAGAATGACTGAGGTGTTTCCTGAACTGGACGATGATGCAGATGGCTTGTGAGTATCAGCACCCTCCAGAATTATTAGCACCCAGAGAATATGTGAAGCTGAGCAGAGACAACTTTAGGAACAAAGTTGAATAGAATATTGCAAAGGAGAAATGCAGCATTTGTCAATCTGGAGTGATATTTATGTTAAGTTGTCTTGTACTCTGTACCTTTTTTTATTTATTGGAAATCCAAAACGCTGCCACACAGCAACACTAAAACCAGATGGCGTGCTATAGTGACCACCACAAAAAGTCTGAGAATAGATTATCACTCTTTAAAAAGATTGTATGTCCATGCCTCCCATACGTACACACTGATCGTTAGTGTAATAGTAATTCAGTGTTTTTGCAGTTGGCCTTGTTACTATAACTCAGTCAATTCTGTATTTTTGTTCGTCAGTGTCTCAGTGGCTGAGCTTCTGTCCCACTCCGAGCTCGACCCAGATTCAGATGGTTCATTCACAGAAGCAGAGGCTCAGGTGCATTTCTTTTCTTTTCGTGTTGTTCCTATAAAAGCACTGATGTTAAAGTGTACTTATCATTAAATGTAAGTATTTAAAAAATGGTGACGCAGCTGAACAAATCAAAATGTGAGTCTTGTCTTTGGTTTGTAAAGGGACTGTTGGGAGGAGTGGACCAAGTGGACGCTGTAACGTTTGAGTCTGTGTGGAATAACATCAAAGAAAAATACATATCGGAGGTAAGACGCTCGACGCTTATTGCAGTGAGCTCCATGTGTGGAAACCTCGGCTCCTCTAAATCTGCCACTTTGTTGGCATCAGTCCAACGCAGACACCCCAGCACCAGTGGAGACTCCAACGGAGGAGATAAGGGAGCCAGCCTCCGACAATGACTCTGAGCAGTACCCTGAAGATGACATCCCCGATGAAGAAGAGGAGGAGGAGGAGGAGGAGGAGGAAGAAGATGACGACCAAGATGAAGGAGACTATAAGGTAAGCCCACTGAGTTTCTCCACCGAACGTATGCTGGATGACTTGAGTTTCTGTTTAGTGAGTCACTGTTGTCTTCCCTTTGATGAGCAGAGCCCTCCTACGACTCAGACCCAAGAAAAGAAGGATGACGATGACGAGGGGACTATGCCACCCTACGAGCAAGAAACGCAGAACCTCATTGATGGTAAGTGTGTATGAAAGTGACTCAGCCAGCTATGAGTAAGTGAAAGGGACAAAATGCACAGATGTGAGAAAATCTAATCTCACAATATGTTTGACCAAATATCTCTAATATCGATATTGTACGGCTTTCACAACATATTTACACAATGAGATCAGTAATGGGAATATAATGACTAAGTGGGTAAAAACTAATTATAGAACCCTCTGGTAAGTTCAGAAAATGAAATGACTTTACTGTAATGCAGCCTTTAAAACCAGGAAAAGACACTTGCACCATATTATGATATCGAAAGTCTAGAAGTTCACATTTGTTTGAATATGTCCTAACTTGAAACTCATCACACCTTCTGGTAGCGCAAATAATTAGTGTGTCTGAAGTGCCATGTGATTTACCAAACAGATGTGTTTTTATATTCAGCAGTGCACGGGTTTCGCTCGATGTAATTCTGTGCATTTGATTCCCAGCTGCTCAGAAAGCCAGGGACGCGTTTGATGAGACCGAGAAAGCTCTCCGGGAAGTTGATGATCAGATCAAGTAAGTACTCGAAATATGAAGGAGCTTCGTTGGCAATAATGCAATCAGTGTTTGTTACCACAGCTGCAGTCTAACTTTCAACAGCTACAATAGATTATTGTGTTGCTCAATCAGTGTGTTGTTCACACGGCGAAGAAGAGAATATCACATTTTGGATTTGCCTTTTTGTCTGCAGGAACCTCGAGAAGGAAATCTCCTTTGACTTCGGACCCAGTGCTGAGTTCGCCTACCTCTATAGCCAGTGTTACGAGTTGACTACTAGCGAGTATGTGCACTTTCTGACTTTGTATCTTGTATTTATTAATAATAAGTTCCTACTTCTGAGTGATTCACTTTGCTTTCAGGTACACCTACAGGCTCTGTCCATTCAACAGAGTCTCCCAGAAACCCAAGTTTGGGGGATCAGAAACTAACCTGGGGTAAGAGAATATCCAAGTTTCTTTTTCACTGTTTCTTTAATCCACACATGACTCATCACATGTTTTCTGTAGAACATGGGGCCATTGGGCCGGTCCCGAGGATAACATCTACTCTTTGATGAAGTACGAACATGGCACAGGATGCTGGCAAGGCCCTAACAGATCCACCATGGTGAGTCTCAGACATCCTTTTCACCCTGTTAATGTTTGTCACTGGACAAAGCACAGAACAAAAAGACATTCTTTGTCTTTGTAGATTAAGGTAACGTGTGGAAAGGAGACGGTCCTGGTCTCTACCTCGGAGCCCAGTCGCTGCGAGTACCTGATGGAGTTCATCAGCCCTGCTGTCTGCCAGGAGCCTCCAAACCCGGATTCAGCGCTTCATGGGCACGAAGAGCTCTAGATAAACTTGACCGGTGAGCAACTGACTTTTCTGTGTTTGTTGTCAGTGTTATAGTTGTACACTGACATCATATGTTTTATTATTGATGTTGTAGACGGGGTATTGAACTAAGATGAGCTTTATTATAATAGTGTGGATGACTTTAAGTCTGTTTGAGACCGTGTGAAGGTCAGAGGGTCTGGGACAACAGAATGTAATTCATTGTTGGATGTATCATGGACCTTTAATCAAGTTAACATTACAACCCAAATGTAAGTGCTGACTCCAAGATAACACGAGAAGTGATGCATCAGTGTAAAGGCTTAGTCCTCCGGTGATCCCTCGCATCTTAGTGGCCCTTCCCTTTTCACAACTAGGAAGTCATAACTTAAGCAAACACGCCATTGCAGTAAATGTGTACGCGTTCTCTCTTGCAGGTTGTTCTTGAGGGACCACAGTCACTGCAGCAACATGAAGTTGCCGTGAGAAGCTCCCCCTTGGCGTCGATAATTGAGAATGAGTAGTTATCTCGCCAGCGGTTTTGTTGTTTCTCTGATTTTATGTCAAATGTAGTCATTCCATTGTTTTCAAATAAAGTTCATTTTATCATATTCCAAACTTGTGTCCATTTGTAACTCAATTAACTCAATTTTATAGGCTTTTAATCAACACTGGTAAATATAATATACTTCTAAAGCATGGCTGCAAAACACACATTAGGAAGAGCTGTGTAGCAAACCTACAGATACATATATCACTATCTATCTGTCTATATATCTATATCTATATCTATCTATGATAGAGATACTTAAACCATTTAGCATAGTTCTAATTCTGCAATAGTTTAATGGATATAAAATATATGCATGCTTATAAAAAGACATATTGTATGACTAACTGGAGAGTGAAAGAAAACAACGCTGGTATGGACATGTTTGTCATAACATTCAACAACATTGTTTTGACAGTCAATAAAAATGGGGTCACTCAATATTCGTAACTTTTATTTTATTTTTTTCTGGCATGTAAAGTACAAATAATTAAACAATTCCATGAAAAAGTCTTCAAGCGTCTTCAGCTGAAATCCCAGTAATAAATATCCTAGACTAAACTGAAAGGTTTATTTTTTTTTTTATCTTTGTTAAATTTTGACATTGTTCATTTGGTCGTGTTTTGGAAGAATGAGATTTTGAACTGTTTTGATCATTTTCACCTTTTTGATTTGTTCTACCATTCCAGGAAAATGTAAGAAAAACATCACTAAGTTACTGCGTCCCCTCTTCTAAATAAATAGACACAAAATACAGTTGGTTGAGAAACAGAAGGACCACTCACCCCTTTTCTACCCCAGAGACACCCAAGAAAACCTTCCTGCTGCTCCTCTGAGCTCTGTAATATCTTTGCCGAAAGCTCCGGGCTGGGTTTCCAAAACGCATCTTGGGGCTAAAGAACATCTTAGTTTCAATTTGTACAGATGATCTCAGTATTACAATGCTTTTACAGAAATGGAACCCTTAATATCTTTTTTTTTTTTTTTGTACGTCAACCCATCAGCATAAACAGGAAAGCATCTTGTGAGCATATCACACCTAGGACATCCCCCCCCCCCCCTCCCCCTTTTGTTCCTGGCTAATTGCTGGACCCTCAAATGGGCCGAAGCCTCGCTGCAGGGGCTGTCCCATGTCTCAGGGGTTCACAGAGTGGTTGAAAAAACAAGACTGTGATTAGATTAAATAATTAAAAGATTTTCATTTAACAAGACAAACAGAACACAGGCAGTAAAGGCATAACATCTAGCACACAGCATGTATGTTTATACACTTCAATTAGTTAAATATAGCAGTGCATTCTTTGACTATGGAGAACGTTTCCAGATCGTACTTCTAAAGCTGTTTTTCTATTTGTCCCCCTTTTTAAGAAACAAAATGGTGTAACCACAATTTTGGCAAACTTTAAATCTTTTAAACTTGCAAATATAATGAAATAAACCATAAATATACACAAAACATACTTTATACGAGGCAATAATAATAATCATAATAAATAGTTTTTAAGTTAACAATAAGTTAAAACTACAAGCTTAAAGTCGCCCAAATAATACAAGTTTGTTGGCGCTATTTTGAATTTTTTCTGTTTAAATTATTTTATGTTGCAACAAAAGCTACCACAGACTTTTACAAACACAATTGAACACAGTTTGATTGAAATAAAAAAATCTAACTAAGTCTAAAATCTGCATACACTGTAAAAACTGCAACTAATTAAATAATGGAAGAAAAATAACAAACTGTACCCAATCAATGCAACCAAACATAATCTTTGACCCATGTGTGTTCTCTATGGCAACATCAACAACACAAATACGCTAATTTAACAAGTGAGTCTTGATATGTAAATGAAATCAATAAATTACAGGAAAAAAAATGATATCTGAAATTGACATGGGCTAAAACTGATGATATATTAGACAGTATTCCTTTCAAGGTCATTGAGAATTGCTCTATTGAGTCAGCCAGATATGCAGTTTCTTTGAGCTTGCATGGTCAGAGCACAAATTAGGGGCTAAGGAAGTGATTCTTATTAGATCAGACCTCACATTGTTTGATTTTTCTAAACGAGTCTGCTCATCTTAATGTTTTTGTCTGAACTGTTGCTCCTTTTACTATTCCACAAACCTTTTCAGTGTGACGTTTAATTTCTTTTTTTAAAAATATATATCATTTGTTCTCAGTCAATATAAAAACAAAGCACATTGCACTTACTGTTCCATAGGAAAGTTTTTTTGTCTTTTTAAATGATTATTGTTGTTGCTCAAGCAGTGTAGTACTGTTTCCTGCCATGGTCCTTGGATCTCTACTGTACATCGGGTGTAGGTCTTTGTATAGACTGTGTATGAAAGGTTGTTTTTTTGGGCTGTGGGTTTTGGTTTGTGGGGTTGACTGTACTACATCGGACACTTGCTGGGCAAACGGCTCCAGCTGCAGTTCAGCGTTGGCCTGTTATCTCGGTTGTTCGTAAACGTCTATCACTGGTCTGACCAAGGGCTCAGTCCTACGCTGCGATGTCTCGCAAATTGCTCGACCCAAACATTGCTAGATTAGTCCTTTCTGCGGTCATCTCTGGAAACGCCAGCAACAATCACTTTGAGTATTTCGGGGGATGAAACGGATCGAAAGATGCCAGAGTAAGTGGTGCAATGTCAACGCTTTTTAAAGGATTCAATTGGTCACAAGACAAAGCAGATGATACAAATGTTGGGGGTGGGGGGGGGGGGGGGGGGATATTAGAAGAATGCATCAAATTCGTACTTTGTCGAGAGGTGAACTGATTCATCGTAATTTACTTTTGATACGCCTTTTTTTTCTTTATCATCTGATGTGTGCATAACATTTTGTGCAAATGCGATCGCTTGCAACTGTTTCACTTTAGCATTTGGTTAAGTGGTTATAGGATTTACAATGCAAACTGATATGTGCAACTTAAGTATTTAAAAGTAATGATAACTGAAGTTGTAGAGGGTCCTTATTCAATAAATAGCATAGATTTGTACAGCAATTACTCAGGGAATAATATAGTTAGTCTTAATTTATCCTTCTTGGTACTGACTTGCAAAGCAATTCTTTGGCAAAAATCAAACCTATCTAATCATAAAGAATCATGCTCAGTGTTCAGTATGAATCTGCATCACTGTTTGAATCTGCGTTTGTACCTTTTTATTTGCAAGCAGCTATTCGGTTTTCCTTCCCGCTGGGCAATGAACCGGTCTCACTGCAGCTTTGTCTGGGATTCAAAGAACTTCACCTCACTGCACCATCATTGAAGCAACACTGTACACAACTTCAGGACAAGAGATGAGAGTGTGTATGAGCACTCAAAGGTATGCTTAATTTGACTCCTTTTTTCTTACATCTAATTTGTTTTTGTTAGTAAGTTTCAATTGTTGTGATATGCTTGAAAGGTTAAGTTTGTATGAGATACAATGTTCCTTCGCCCCCTCCCTAAATCCCCACCCATACACCGCATGCTTATTCCCCCTTGCTCTGCAAAGATCAGAAGGTTTAAAATAAAGCCATGCGATGTCCCAATTTTTCCAAGCTTAAGAATCTGTAAAAATTCAGCACAAGGTCTTGTTCCTTTGTATGTATAAAAATAGATTTATCTCTAATGTAATCCTTTCAAAGAGATCGTCCTCTTTGGCTAACACAGCGTCATTTAGAAAAGCAAAAGCAAAAATGTCTTGAATATAGTTGACCTTATTTAATCTATTATCATGTGCAGATGTCTCGATATTAAAAGACATTAGCTCTCCCCATGGTAAATCAGAAGTCTGGTCTGTAACAGACATTTCATCTCGACAGGTTGGCCTTAATGTTTCATCAAGGGTGCCATAAATAATTTTTCATGCAATTGGGTTGGGGGGTATTTTGAGAAATGCTATTTTTGTGGTGGTGCCAAACAGACCTGAAGCAAATAAAGAAATACCTTTCTGTTGTAAACAGATGTATAATTATGACACTTATTTGCAGGCTTGATGTTGTACAGTCATCTTTTGAGAGGGCAGGAGTTCAAAGTTTCCGGGAAGCTTTTAAGAGAATCGAGGGGTTTTAAATGAAAGTGAGGAGCATTTGGCAAAGCTGAAGGAACTGGAAATCTTTCTCCTCAAAGGATCAGTGATACATTTAACATTGCCAGATATCAGCGCTCACACTCGTGACTCTAAGTCAGTTTTTGAATATTCAGTCATTTGGAACCGCAGTCGTCCTAATCTGCTCTATGCATGTTCATGCTGTAGATGTGTTCAACTGAATGGTAAGAATTTGACCTAATTTATTCAGGGGGGGGGGGGGGGGCTTCTATCTGTGCACTAGACTGAAGAATAATACCGGTGCTCTTGAGTTTTTGCTCATCTGTGTTATTTCTCTGCAGACCAGCCGAGACCACTCACTCCATGGTGTGTGTGTGTGTGTGTGTGTGTGTGTGTTACTTTTAGCAGCTACTCGGGTCGTAAATCCATTCAAACTATTAACTTCCCCGCTTCCGTTCGTCTTAATTAATCTGAAGACTGTCTTGTGTACTGTAACGTTCATCATCGAAGCACATAAGCGAGAACAATATCATTTTTTGACGTATTGTTTGCTTTTCGTTTGACACCAGACGGCCTTTCAGTTAAAGGGATGTCTCACCGAGTCACGGCTGACGGAGCCGTGCAAAGTGTGGATCATGTCAAAGACAGGTGTGATCAAAGAAATGATGCAAAAAGGGAAAAAACACCGGTATTCTCCTTTTGACGTGGCTGTGTTTCTGGTGAAACGGTTTTCCCCTCGTACTCGTCGCTCTCGCCCACCAGAGAATTACTAATGAACACGGTCACCGTGGGAGCGCTGCCACTCTGCACTGAGTTCACAGACAGTCTGCTTGTGTTGAATCTCATCCTAAGGATAGAGTTTGAATAAATACAGGAACTTTTGTGGACTAAATATATCTTCTAAGTTATCGAACTGTGTTTCTGTGATACAGAAGTGTACTGTTAATGTTGTCCGCTGTGAGGCTGTGAGGGAAAGAGGGATTCTGATGGCTACTCTTTTCTGTGACCAGTATTCATTGGTTAGCCTAAATCTTATTGGGTCTGAGCAAACAAGCTCACATAGGGTAGAGTAACTGCCTTTATGCTAGGCACCACCTAATGCAGGTCAGGAAACAGTAGTCAAAGTTTCTAGAAAATGCTTACATACTCGGCTATTATAACCACCTTAAATATTGAATATATAGTTATATTTTAATAGACGTATATAAGAGAACACTGTTTTTTAATTTCATTTTCTTTGATCTAAAAAAATCGCTGATTCAAAATGCCCAAGTGTAAAAAAAGTGACTACATCCTCTCCAGCAAGATAATAGGAGAGATGGCGGGGTAAGAGATTGGGTAAATTGCACATATTTGTTCATTTAAATTTTTGATCGTTTTGTTCATCAGTTGTCATTATTTGCCTGAATTCAATCAAAGCACTCAGTACACATTCTCTGTCACATTCGTTAGACTGTCTCCTAAATAGATAGTTCTTGCCCCTACCCAACAAACCAGCTACGTACCCCTTCTAATTCAATCCAGGCAAATATAGGGAAGGACTAGCATGTTGTGTAAAGAGAAAAGAAAAACTCCACTAGTGTTTGTTTGATACTCTGACTTGTGTATGCTTGCGCGTATGGATATGTTTGGTTATGTCTGTGCGTGTATGCCTGTATCTGCATGTCTGTGTTTGTGATAATATATTATGGATCTGTGTGAGAATGTGTCAGAGAGAGACTCAGTCCAGGCCCATGTAGAGTGATGTCACAGGGAGCTCAGGTTGCTCCCTGCAGGTTGAAGGAGCTGGTGCCAGCCGCCTCTCTCTCAGGCCTTGTGCTGCTTGCTGGTCTTGAAGGAGACCTGCAGCACGCGGTCGCCGAGGCGGTAGCCGTTAAGACTAGCGATAGCCATGGCAGCTTCATCGTAGTTGGTCATGGTGACAAAGCCAAAGCCCTTACATTTGTTGGTGGTGAAGTCACGAATGACCTTGACGTTGGTGACGGCACCGAAAGGCCCGAAGAGCTGCCACAGGACGCTCTCGTCCGCCTCTGGGGACAGGTTGTACACAAAGATGCACCAGCCGGCTCCAGTTGGACCAGTAAGGTTGACCCCCGCCAGGCTGGTCATGCTGTCAATGGTGATGGGGGAGAATCTGGGGAAGAGAGTAGGAGAGCTACCATGGGTGTCATTCTGAAGTTCCACACAGAATTCAGTTCTCTATACTGTCTCTTAAGGGCATGTTTCTGTGAGAAATGATAAGGATGGTAGTTGGGTATGGAGTCGGGGGACACCATCTCCATCCCCTCTGCTGTACAGTAAGTAGATAAATATGTGTGGGCACCGCAGTGGCTCCAAACTACCTGCTTTTATACAAAATGACACTGTGTGCCCTGAGACGCAGACGCCCACACACTGTGCATATTTCTCATTTTCTCTGCTGACCAAAGCCTCTGGAAGAATTAAACACATGAATCACAATGTTCAACAGAAATCACAGTATTGAACAAAACACAGAAACCTAGAGAGGGATGAAAAGCAAATTGGAATCAAATCATACACAAACTGGAGCAAACAGAGGAGACGCAAACGGAATCTGGTATGTCCATGCTGGTGAAAAAAAGGGGACATTAAAGCAACTGAAACTGACAATGTTAGTTCATAAATAAATACATATAAATTATTTCTATTAATTAAATTAAAAGAACGAAAAGGTTAAACAAAGCCATGCCAGAATACCCTGCTGTTAGAAGCTTGCATCATTGCTTATTGCAGTCACAGATAGTATTTAGTTGTCTGAGCTGCTTCTGTAACATGGTTTAATGGGCAGTGGGTATTAAGAATTATGGCCGTTATATCTGGTTTCGAGATGAAGTCAGCAGGTGGTATTCCAGGCACTTTGTTTGAGGTTTAATTTTGGCATGGATGCTTTTTGAAAATACACCTTTGGCATTTACCTCTTGACTCCGTAGCTGGCGTTTAGTAAATTGTCGAGTCTGCAACGCAAGAGGGAAAATGAAGGGGATGCAGAAGTTAGTTATGAGATCTACAAGGAAGGGGGTCTTTCAGTTAACATGTTGCTCCTTCACCAGCTGGCCTCCAGAGGGCATCCTTCACTGCAACGCAGTCCCAAAGCATCCAACCACAAACTGATGGCATGTAAAATAGTCCTGTGAGCATGTGTCTCAGCTGGTATTTATTGTTCGTTGGTTAAGCTCCAAAAATGGATTACCATTTAATAGTTTAAACAAATCCTGTATCCTAGGCCATTTCACACATACTGCTTCAAAACAATTACCCATACTGAGTAAGTGAGCCTTCCAACCTGAGAGGGTATTTACAATCGATTGTGAGGTTCTATGAAAATATTTATAACACTGGAAGCATTCGACTCTCACACCTTTTGAACCTTTATTCAAAATTACCCATGTAGATGTGGCCAACATCTTGCAATTTCACTCTTTATGATGCCCATAAAGCCTGTGTAATAAAGACACACTTTAAAGGTTCAGTATAATTCTTCTTAAGATTTATTTAGCTTTGTTTTTTTTATCATATTCGGAAAAGTCTGGTCTCTTACATTGGTTTTGAGCTGTTATTTGGATCTGGTCCCTTTCCAAGTGAAGGGATCATGCTGCAGTTTAAAAGAAAGTCAGAGAGAAAGAGTGAGAAGGAGGGACAAGTCCTTCTTTACTGTAAAGCAATCATATTGCTTAAAGGAACAGTTTGTGTTAGTATTGACAGAACAAGTTGTTTTTAATTTTGAATGTTTTTGATTACACAGTTTTCCTCATTATAAAATTCCACCACTTGCTGTTTTTAGGGCGTGCCACTTCATCTGATTGATTTTTCTTTGCACTCTTAGGTGGTGTGAGCTTTCCAATGGTTCAGTACCTGAAACGCTGAGTCTGGTGGTGCAGCGGCCCCGTGTAGCGCCGGGCAGCAGTCTGGTACAGCTGAGTCAGTAAGGCCTGGCCTGTCTTCTGGCTGGGGTTGTTGGCGAACTTGACAGTGATGGGCTCGGCAGCACCCAAAGGCTTCTGTCCGTTCAGACCTTTGATGGCCTCCTCCGCTTCATTTCGCTTATCAAACCGGATGAAGCCCACTCCTCGTGATATGCCTGCTCCGATTTAGAATAAGAAAAAAGTGTTACTACCTTGGCATCAAGGACAGTTTCTGCCTCCCAGTTCTTTCATTCAGAGATGAAATGGCTTCGCGTGACAGCGTGAGAAGTGAAATAAGGCGTTACCTGTGACTTGGTCCACTAGGATACGGGACGTGATGATGCGACCGTATTGGGAGAACAGCTGCTCCATGTCCTTCTGACTCATGGTTTTAGGGAGTCCACTTACGTAAAGGTTGGCATCACGGATAGAAGCCGAGCTTGGCCGGGCATATGATACCTATAACACGCAAATAAAAACAAAGTGAGTTGTATTTATGTACCCCAAAACCACAAGTTTGTCTCAGAGGGCCTTAAATCAGAGGAAAAACAAACTTAAGGAACATATTAGAAAGACCTGATATGACTGGAGTGAGTTTCCAACAAATAGTTTGCTGATTTCTCCTCATTCGCCTTCTTTCCTCGTTTTCAAGCCCAACTGTCAGCTTTGTTTTGCAGTGAAATACATCAGCCTTCGTTGATGTATTTCCCTGAACTCACTGGTGGCTTAATTAGTGCACGGCCATGTTTTGTGCGTCTGTGCTTGTATCCCTTATGGTGTTCTGTTGGTCTACTTTTCAGAACAATTTACATCTAGTACTGCAGAGGAATATCTGATTGATTGTAAAAAAAAAAGAGAAGAAAAAGTCATAAACACATTCTTGTTGTTGTGTTTATGGGAGCATGTGAACATGTGTGTGATAGATAATCCAGTTCCAGTGCATTGTTGGCAGTGCTGTGTTTGTGTGTGATGGAGAGACAGAGTGAGTGTTGTCTGAGATAGGCTGAGCTGCCCTCCCTGTCCTGCCTCCTTCCTTTGTCTCTATCCTCTTGGGGAGAACAGCTCCACTGGCAAACAGCAAACAATGTAAGTGCATCACAAGACTTGCAGGATCCTCGGCAAACTTGTAAACACATTCTTTATTCTTCATTCTGTATTGGTGTGATAAATACAAATATTTGCCAATTTTACTATGTTTTAGAAATATTGCCAACTTTACAACTGATTTTGCTTTGATGCAAATCAACAGGACGTGTATATTATCTTTCAGATGAATACAGGTGTTCTGATTTCATCCATCAGTACTAAGCACCAGTGTCTATTGTGTACACAGACGGACTGTATGAGCAGCAGGGTTGTGTGGTGCAGTGATTAGGGTGTTCTGGATGAGTCAGGGGGGAGTTGCTGTGTTCGGGGAGCAGAGGCTGCCCTATAATTAACCCTCTCCCTGTCGCTCCCACAGTACAGATGGTGCCTGCAGCCCATATGGCCTCTAATCCTGTCATTGGCATTCTGCTCTCCGAGCTACCCCCTACCCTGCCACTGCTGCCCCCTCCCTCACAGCCTCACAACCCCCCCCCCCAATGGAAGCCTTCTGCAAAATCAGAAAGATAAAACTATGCTTTTTGACCAGAGGAGTTATTTTTTACACTTGAGAATTAATTATTAGAAAGGTAATTATAGACGGAGCGATCTATGTATAGCTACATCTAAAGATTATTGAATGTCATAACATAAGATCAACAATATATCATAATTGTTACAATTAACACTTTTTCTACATGTTTGTTCCAGAGTAAGAAGTCATTTCTCTTGTGAAGAATAATTGAATGTCACAAATATGACCAATAATTGTTCTTTCAAAAAGCATCCACATCCAGTAGTTGACTTTTTCCTGATTCTAGTTTATTGTTTGATCAGTCATTAGTCATAATTAACGTCTCTATTCATGGGCAGCTGTTGGAAGATCACCTGCTCTGCTCGCTCGGAGATTTGATTTCTCAATCCTTGCAGTTTTTCCTCAATCTTTGATCTACTTTGGGGGATGGAAGGAAGTGCAGTCTAATAATATGCCCCCGCTTTCCCTCATCTGATTTTGGGACAAAGAAGCCCCCTAATTAGCCTAGATTGGAGGCAGATGGGATAACCAAGACTGACCCTAGTGCACCACAGTCAGCCTTCCTAATTACATTTCCATCACAATAACCTCTGCATGCTGTCCGCCTCTTGCTTTCTGACCTCCACACTCTTCTGCTCTTTTCACCCTTTCTCTTACTTCCTTTGTTCTGGCGACCGCTCCCTTCTGCCTCCTCCTCCTCCCCATTTCCCTCCCCTCCCTCTGTCACGTCTGTCGCCACCTCTCTTAACAACCCCCCCCACCCCCCACCCTCAAGAAAAAACAAATCCACTTCCTTTCTTTTTGTCTAGCACGTCTTCAAGAATAGAAATGAAGAGTGAATATTGTCGAGCGCTCACCTTGATTGTTTTAGTCTGCAGTTTGAGACCATTGAGTGTGTTGATGGCCTTATCTGCATCATTTGGATCCACATAGTTTACAAAGCCATATCCCAAACTCTGACCTAGAGACAAAGAAAGAGTCAACAGTGGCGTCAGTGATTTTAAGAACCAGTTGCAATGATTATATTTTGTTCCCAGTGTGGACAAAGTGTTGTACCTGTTATCTTGTCTCTGACTAGCTTGCAGGACTCGATCTCTCCAATGCTACCAAACAAACTTTTGAACTCTTCCTGGGTCATGTTCTGAGGCAGATAGTTGACGATCAGGTTGGTTTTGCTGTCGTCTGTGGAGCCATTGGTGCTAATGACTGGGCCGTTGGGCAGACTGGTTCCGCTTGGACCGTTGGACACCTGGGTTTCCATGGTGCTGATTATCTGCTGAGGAAGAGGGTGTGGTTAGATTCATAGTTCGCAGAGAGACACAATAGGACACAGTGAAGATATAGCTGTTTAAATGTGCTTGTGCTAACATTTAACATAAACTATAGACACAACCACACAGACTGTCCACTCTGTCACTGTCGGAGGGAAAGGTCGGGAATCAGCATTGCTAAAAGGGAGATGGATACAAGGTCTGATTTATGATCTCCCCTCCCCCACTTTCACCCCCTCTCTCTCTCTCTCTCTGTCCCTGCCTCTGGTCCTGCAGATGTCACAGTCCCTTTTTCTTTACTCTTCCCCTCCCCCTGCTCTTTTCCAGGGTCAAACACCATTACATCATTACACAGGGATGGATAATAGTGATGGTGGTGTGTGACGGTGGCGAGAGGCTGGGGCAATTTGGGGATGACAGGGGTTTCGAGATGACGGACAAGAGGGAGAGTGACGTTGTTAAATGGACTTTATGCTACTAGAAATGTAGATTTCTTTGTGGTCAACTGATTTTTGTAAGTGGAGTACGGGTGTGGGTTAGTGCACAGTACGGTGTCTGTGTTGCTCTGGAGTACACTGGGTTGCTTAATTTGATCCACAGGGGCTCCTCAAGGAACATCTGTGTGGCCAGAAACAAAACTTCCTGCTCTACTTTCGCTTTCCTTACACTCAACATCCAGCTCTCTGTCTCCGGGTCGTTGTTTCCAGTGTACATCTACACGAGAAATCTTTTTATAAACAAAGGACACATCATTTCAAATTAAACTGGTTGCAGTGATGCTAATGTTATGAAACTGTATTGATTTATGTTGCAGTTTGATAATATTTCCAGGAGTATGTACTGGCTAACTATCTTATTTTTACATCCTATCTTATTTGTGCACATTGAATATAAGGCATTTTTTCTTAATTTGCATCTGTGTTGTTTTCATGTTCAAACATCCTTTGAATAAATATTTGATTCATTGCACATGCCAAAGTAGATAAGTGTGCATGTTTATAGTTAGGTTATCCTTGTTGACTCATGCAACTAAATTTAGCCTCTGTAACGTTACTGTGTGTGTGCACTTGCAGTACACTTTGCAGTAGACTAGTAAAATGTTAATGCGTTGCAATGCCTGTTTTGCTTTTCACAAACAAAAGTGTAAGGTGTCTGGATAAACCATTTGGATACATAATGGTGTGGTAGTAATGCCATAATGTAAATAGTTATGTCATATTGTGGGTTAGCGATGTTGCAGATCTGTAACTGGTGGGGGTTATGCATGTCAATAAGGCTCCTCTAAAGCTCTTGGGGTCTCACAATGTAATCCAAAGCAACAAAGGGTCTTAATGAATCTTCAGAATTATTTAAAAAACATATATTCAGGGAATTTCCAAACTTGATGGAGAAATATTGTAGGTGTCACTGAAACATTAACAGTATTTATAATAAAGAATTCACCTGGCAATTGAACCTTATGCCTCGGTAACCGAGCAATGATCACAAACCAGATGACAATTATTGACAAAGATGAGGAGTTTCTATTCATTTCATTCACAGCTCACCGTCTCTTGTTAATGCACCAACGTGTTGTGTTTGTATATGCTTTGTTTACTGTGTTATCATCACATTTCTAGAATAATTCACTTTCATTTCCGTGAGATCCATGTGCCATTTCATGAGTTCGTCTGCGAATGTGTTCTGTCTAACCTGCGTTTCCTCCTCGCCGCTGTAACCTGCTCTCTTGCTTTGAGCCTCACCTCGACTCAGGTTGCCCAGGTAACAGCCCCTCAAAGACTGCATTGTTTCTAATGGCTGAATGGCTTTCTTACTTTCAGTCTGTGTTTGTGCCTCTGCTTATTAGGATATGCAGGTCAGACATTTCTTTCCTCCGTGTATTAATATTATATGGCTTTGCAGACGCAGGGAATATCAGTAAGTCAAATTGATAATGACAAGTAGAGAAGGAGCACAGTGACAGAGTTAAGACTGCCTAAAAATAAAATACTTCAGACACATCTACACACAAAGGCAGCGCAGCGCAGATAGCAATCTGTCAGAAGATTTTCATGCACGGCTACAATGCTTTTTCATACCATTATGAAATATGATACGATTAACACACGTTGGCGAAAAAAGGTGGAATCAAGGTGTTATGTTGTATTTATTGTAATATTAACCTACACTATTGTGTGATGTGATGCATCTGACTAACAGAAATATGAGCATATGGCCTAAATATGACAAAAAGCATTTTGAAGGGAGAAAAAAAAACATATTAGGGCAAATATGACTGGCCAGCTGAAATAACCCTCAACATGGCAGAACACACATCCCCAGTGAACAGTGTGACGTTATATAATTCACAGACCCACTGAGTATGGGCTGGGCACACTGAGAGTGGCTGACACAAGCAACAACTAAGATTAAGATTTCCGTACAGAAATAGAGAGAAACAGCATGCTTTGGAGAAAACAAAACACAGAGAGGATTGTTCTTCTTTAGGCTGTCATACTTCATATTGTGTACCAACAACAAAAATGAAATCATTTAGAGTTTGGCTTGCCGTAACCCAATTACTATGACAAGGAGACAATAAATCATCGGGATGCTGTAGCCTACAACAGCATGAATAACACGCCCAGTATACCGACTCCAGCTATGAGCTCCAGACATGTTTGACTCCTGGAGACGATAAAAACGTCCACCCAGGAGCAGTGTGTAACTCTGTCGTCCTGGGGGGGTGAATATGGCCTCTTAACATATTTTTGTTAACGATCTAATAAGTAATGCACCGTAATTAATCTATTAAAAGTCCTAAAAGATTCCAGTTGTTAGGGTAGCACTTGTGTCCCACACTGCTTTTTTTTTTCTTCTTCTATTTTGGGGTTCTGTGAGATCTCCCTTAATATTTAATGTACTGCATCAGCATCGCCCACACATGGTCCCAGACTCGCACGCAAACAAGAGCCCTGCCTCCTCTGCCAAACACATGAACCCAGACTTGCACGCAAACAAGAGCCCTGCCTCCATTGCCAAACACACGTACCACCTACACTGTACACTATTAAATTACAAAACACAGAAGCATTACATGACTACATGTAAATGCAGTCGCTGTTCTCTGTCTTCTGATGCCTATAAACCGCTTTCCTCAATTCATTTCTGCTCCAGATGCAGCACAGCACTGGAGGCTATAATACACAGAAGAATAATCGTCTCCCACTTTAAATCATAACATGAGATTTACCACATTAGATGTTACACTTCACTTAGAATCATCATTTCAAAATTACATTGTCACCATCAATATTTTGTTTTGGCACGCAGGAAAGATAGTGTTTGGTACATTTTAGGCTTAGTGTAGATTTAAATTCCCTTGCTGTACGTTTGTAATATCTATACACTTCAATTCTCTTGGTGTAGACAAAAGTAACCATTAATCAAATTGAACACTTAAGAAATCCACCTGAATATTTCCAACTAACAATGATGATAATGATTCCTCCTTTTAACATATAACCTTGTCTCTAGTCCATCATATAATGCATTAATTAAAGATGTTCTTGTCTGGAAGGCATGAATCAAAACTGAATGCTAGACTGAAGTGTAAATGAGCCCTCTAAATAACACAGATTACAGGATTATCCCAAACAAAGGGCATTAGCCACACTCTCTGCAGCTTAAGGGATCATGGTGGCAGCTGTAAAACAACAGGACGACAGCAGTCACAGCCCATGTCAGCCACTGAGGCTCCATCCTATTCTCCAATCCGCTAAAAAGAAAAGATTTCTAAAAGATTTCATCTCTCTCAGTACGTGCTGCTTTGATAAGATTGGAACCAGACACCGTCAAAGGCTCAGGGAGGCAAATGTGTCCTGCAAGTCCTTGTAGCATGCGGGGCGCTATCCAGCGTGCTGAAAAAGGGAGTGGCTTTCGGACGGTCTCGTCTGAGGCCACAGAGGCCCGTGAATCCAGCAAACACCACCGAGTGCTTTTATTTTGCTAACTTTAAAAACGTTTGAATTCGAGTTAATAAGAAATAAGCGTTTATTTAAATATAGCAGATGGAAAACATAATCCCTCAATTTCTCCGGTTCTCTTATTTAGCCCCTCCACCCCCCCCCCCCCCCTTTTTTAAAGGCAAGACTTGTGAGATCTGCAGGCATTCATAAACCAGGGCGCCTTTTTGCTGAATAAACGTATTGAAACGACCAAACAAAAGAGCCACCCGTTCCTCCTCTTCTCCCTCGCAGAGGCTATGGCAGCACTATGAATATTAATGTAAACAGTGGCGCTTTGTGTCGTGGCCAAGGGCTGCAGGACTCTCCGGGAACAATGACTGTTACAGTTGCCAGCCACAAGTCAAAAACACCACGATAGGTCAAATAAAAAATCCCCAATCTCAGATATTTATTTAATGATTTGGGTCGTTTTCCAATTACATAAATAATAGTCTCGTATTCAGTGATAGTTAGAAGTAAAAAAGCTGGAGAAACTCGCTTTTACTCGGAGAGCATTGGCGTACACAAGGCGACCACTATTATATTGTCAGAGAAAATTGTTTTTTTTTTCTATCTTCATAGAATTATCAATTTATTATTTACAGTTTTATGTTCATAATTAAAAAAAAATGATCTGATGAACGTTTCTTACCTAATTTCAGGAGGCCAAGACATTAATGTTGCAGTCTCAGAGATGGATGATACATTCACCTCTTTCTTCCCTACAGACTTTTTATTTGTTGCTGATAATTACATGAAGTCGTTGGCAACAGGAGGAAAATCAATTCTTACGTAACATAATTACATTTAACGTCTCAAATAAATGAGACAGGCCATGTCTCCACAGTAAAACTCCGTGAAGCCTTTGAATCGTTTTATTTTGGACCGAAAATAAAAAAAATGTCCTCTAACCTTTTAAATCTTCAGCCAAAAAAGATGTACATTTAATTCTGTATTTTTAACTTAACATCACACATCTGTTTAGACTGGTTTACAGTGATGGCCTCGACTGCCCTTGTCCTTGAATTGTGTAAGTGCCTTGGATAGGTTATCTGACTCAACGCTTTTATTTGCTTGGCACTGCGGTACAGGCATGGAGGACTGCGGACCATGTGGAGGGCAGCTACAGCCTCTGTCGGTGTGATTCTGTCTAGGCCTGCAAGGGACAATAGGTAATACACAACAAAGAGAAAATAAAACTGGGATTGCAAATGTGTCAAGTGGACAGTGCGAGTCTCACAGATGATGTGTGTTGTCTCCATTTTGCACATTTATTTCGAATATTCGGACTATTTCAAATCCAATGATGTAAGACTTTAAAGTTGTTTATGGGCCCAACTCCATCTCTCACACCCTGTTCCTTCTGTGTGTTCAATACTGTATCTTGTGTACTATTAGTCACAGACTGAACACCCTGACATTTTACCATGTGTAGATATATTTCCAATGCATTCATTATTCTAATAAACTACGCTACTACATGAGTTTGACTTTGTATATGTCACTTTAATAAACAGGGGTTTTAACACCTGCATGTGAGTTTTAGGTTGGACTGAGCAGCATCCACGCTGATTCTTGGTTTCATATTTATTTCCTGGCTTCTATAATTTAATGTAAATGTATCTTAATTGCTCTGCTTAAATAAACAAGCTGCTGTCAACCAGCATGTCAAGAGGTAAAGCAGAGTAGGCCTTTGAAGGCTTCAAGGCCCTCATTCGGTGCTTAAATCCAGCAGAGACACGCCCAATCCGGCCGTCGGCTCAGAGCAAAGCTAATTTATCACCGCTCACATCTCTTTTATCCGACACGCGCAACGCAAGCATGGCCATCTTGTACGGATGCGATACTTAGAGGGAATGCGCTTAAAATGGAGATGTCCGTGCGCGTCCTTTACTGTCGCGGCCTCTGAGGTTTCCAGCCCATTTACTCGGTTGCATCGCAACGAGAACCCTGAGGAATTTGGACTTTGTCTGATTCAATGCAAACCAATGGATGCGTAATCTCCCTCCTCCCCCTCCCCCTCCCGGAGTGACTCGACCCTTTTTTTTCCTTCGCCTTGCTGGATGGGCCCTCAGCCTCCGAGGCATCATGTTTTGTCTCAGAAAGCCGTCTCCAGCATCCTTGTGCTCTACCAGGCAAAGAAAGCAAGTCCACCCCCCACTGAACTCAGCGCCTCGTCGCCTCTCTGCATCTCCATCACCGTAATCCTGCGGAATTCCTAAATCTCGACTCCTGCCTCATTTAGCAAATATCATCAAAGCTTCGACATTTAGGCAGTCGAAGTGGCTGTGATACAAAAACGTAAAGGCTGTGCTATCTAAAATGGCAGGATAACGACTTTATCCATCGCCCATGATGACTGCAGGCTGGAGCGCAGCCGGCATGGCGCATCACTCAGTATGAGATTGCTAATTGCCACTATCGATCGTTAATCTTATCATAATAATACGGCATTGCATACAGGACAAAAAACGTAGTACGATAATCCCAAAGATCCTCTATGTTTTGGCATGTGGGCATAGCCATGGAGCTGCATTTAAAATAAAATGTCTCTCCACAAAAGATACATCAGTAATAACAAATAAATCTGTATGTCTACATCACATGCATTGTAGTGCCTATCAAATCCAACATAAAGAGACTGAGATACAATGTAAACATGCTGCTACAACACCCCTTTTACAAATATAAGAGAAGAGTCATACGTACAGTAACCATTCTTGACGTACAATGAAAGAATTCTAGGTCCTTCTTTCCACTGGTCTTGAAGCTGGATGCTGAGTCTCTATATCTTCTTCGGCCTGTTTATTATATGGCCCTTATGTTCTGCCAGGAGTCCAAATGAAAAGAAAAAAAAAGAAAAAAAGGAAAAAAATACAATCTTCGCCAGGGAATCTCAGCCCTCTGAGATTGTAGGTGTCCTCTATAGGATGAAAATGAAGAGAAAGGGGTTTTCTACTTGATGATGATGAGGGAGAGCGTTCTCTCCGAGTGGCGTGGGCGATGGTTCAGAAAAAAAGAGAAGCAGTGATCCTCAGCAGGGTGTGTCCAGGGGAGGGTGTTCTGGTTCTGCTGTTTTTATGTGTAATTCCCTGCTCCTCTCGCAGTCTCCTTCTGTGCCTCTGCTGCAATGTTCTTCTTTTATGCGTCCTCCTGGTTGGCAGAGCGCGCTGCTGATTGGCTAATTGTGCAGGGAGGGTACTACATGGCAGCCATTGCAATGCGCTCCTTTCCCATTATTCCCTTCAGGAGAGATCACCAAGAGCCCCCCCCCCCCCCTCCACTCCCTCTTCCATCCCTGCCCTTCCATCTCTCCACTCCCTTTTTCTCGCTGCCCTTCCTTTCTTCCTGCCCCCCTCTTCACACACACGCAGAGCAGAGTGAATAGGGCTCCACCTGCACTTTCAGAACAGATGGGTGCAGCAGAAGACAGCAGACTTGTCTCTCATTCCCCACACTTTGCACTCACTTCTCCCTCAGCAAAGCCCCCTCCTTTCTCTCTAATTCTCCATTTAGGTTTCTGTTTGAAACCATAGCAAACAACTTCACTCCTTAGGCCTTTGTCTTTGCAAATAAAAGCGATTTTGAGTGTAGGCAGACTTTCTGAGTCCACATTCTCAGCTGACAATCACAGAATCGAAGCAATGGGGGAAAGGACAGCAAATATGCAATAATTGGCTGTGGATTGTGGCTACAAACAAAGCATTCAATCCATAATACGACTAATGGCTGCATGATTTCTGGACCTCTCATATGCAAGGCAGATGGCTAGCTATAGGGTCAGGTGCAGACATGAGAATAACAAATGAGATGCCCCCTGAATTAATTCATGTCCAATGAGTAAAAAGTTGAGAAAGATGCAAGTGTAGCGGTGATCAGGCTGTGCTGAATGATCTCTTTTCTTTTCTTTTTGAACAGAAACATGTCCAGCAGTGATTTTTGTCTTACTTTACGACATCCCAATATTTCCTTCCTGAAGAATTCTCATCCCTCTCTGCCCACCTCGTAGTGCTCCCTCCTGTGTGGTGAGTGCTCACTGAGACATGCTGTTTGGGCTCATCTATAATGCATCCCCTGCCCCGGGACATCATGTGTGACAAATGACCTATTTCTGTGCAGACCCCCATAGGGCCTTGACCTGGGGGGGTGGGTGTGCGTGCGAGTGTGCGTAAATCAGTGTATGTTTGTTTATTTGTGTATGAGTCTATAGTTGCTTTTCATGTGAGGAGGCTGAAGAGCGGTTGTACTTTGTGTCAAATGAATGTCTCCTGCGTGTGTTTTTTATCTGTCGAGTGGACAAGTGGTGCTGATGTGAGCCCTCCTGCGACAACAATCAGTTGCTCTGCTTTGCTCTCCCTACCTGACCTTGAGGAGTCCTCAGACGTCTCTGCCTGTAAGGAGTGACGGTGCGAGGGAAGAAATTGTTTGCATTATTGACACTGACCACTTGCCTTTCATGTATATGTGGCTGATGTCTAGACTCTATACTTAGATGGAGATATAGTACAAAACATGCAAGTAACCTCGTACTGTATGTCTCTTATTGTTTCTCCCACCTTCCCAGTCACTCTTGTATACCCCTCTTTCTTTCTGTCATTGTCCTGCAGCTCTCTTCCAGTCACATTCTGAACATGGGCCCTGTCTGATATTTTACATAATTGCCTTACATAAGTAGCAAGCTCGGCTCAGAGCTGGGATGATATTAGTGGAGATGAATATTGCATGAGGAAAGCACTCGTTAAGCGTTAATAAGAGGATAGAGATGGAGCCCCACTGTCAGTCTGTCTTAACCCCGCCCCCACCGTTCCATCAAGCAGTGACTCAACTCAGCCTGGATGCGTTGGAGCCTTTGAGTCAGTTTGTTAAAGAGGGAGGAAGAGTGTGTGTCTATGCATGCGCACACACGTGTGTTTGTGTGTGTGTGTGTGTGTGTTTCTAACGGTGTGTATGAACGTCTGAGAAGAGACGGTGAGATTCTGTCATTAGGTGCTTGTGTTTTTTCCCTCTTTGTTTGCTGAATAAAAGCGGCTCTCGTAACACAAAGGCACCCAGGTCTGTCAACTGACTGCAGCCCCACTTACAGTTCACACTTAATGTGAATAAATGGGCTTAATTGTGGCCCCTCATTAGAGCCCCGGTTAGTAGCCCAACAGCTGAATCCTCCCTGTGGGTAAGAGGGCATTTGAAGCGCCTATTGTACATTACTGAATCAAAGGATCAAGCATTGGTTTTGCTTAAAAGCCTTTTTGTTATTCTTCTGATTATTTTCTTATTGTTCAGGGTTCCTCCACTCGTGGTGATTAGGAGTCTTGTCCTTTTCTCTTGGTATATCATGGAATGCTCCTTGGTGCCAGAGGGATGAACTCTAAGCATTTATAACATTAGTCCACTGATTTTGAAGTTCATCAGCCCGCAAATGGAACGTACTATAAGCACGGCTAACAACGCAGTTATCAGAGAAAACACAGTAGAAAAAATGCACCTTTTATACATAGCATCTTAAATTGTAATTATATGGTTATGCAGCTCTACCAGAACAGCAAGAATATGCCAGTACAATATGTGATTTAGAAATTGACTATGTGTTTGAGCTCTGAATAGTAAACGCATAATGATACTTAACTCTGTAAATGGCAAAAAAAAAAAACCTTTAGGTCTGAATTCCTTAGCCTAGTCTTTTCTGCTTCTCGTCTTATTCTTGTAGTATTACGTCAAAATGAATGCCTGTTGCCAATGCCCTGCGGTAAGGTAGTGGCCTTGTGTGTGAGAGAAGGAGAGAGGGAGAGAGAGACTGACACTATGACAGTGTATCTGGGGGATGGGGAGGATTCAGCCTCAGGTCTGGTTAATTCAGTGGTCTCTCCACTAGGCCTGGCTCTTGGCAATTCAGGGTTTTGTGGCAGCAGCAAGGAAGCAGTTATTGCTTTTAGGAAAGGGTCCAATATTAAATGAGCCTCTTTTTAAAAGGACATTTGTTGATAGTGGCAACTGGCCTAATTCAACCCTTTATGTATTATTTGGCAATTTTCTTGTGGTCTCCCTCATGGGTTCACTCTTGCACTTTCTCTCTGTCTCTCTCCTCTCTTTCTCTATATCTCCCTCTCCCTCTGTCTGTCTGGATGTGTTGTCTCTGGGCTATTATTAGAGTAGACAGGCTGGTGGGAGGAAGTCTCTGAAGTAGACGCTCTTGTCATCTTTTTATTTTGGATTATATTCTGCTTTCCATGTGCCTGTGTTTAATTCGCGGTGTTTAATCTGTCTTTTGTTTTGTATTTATCCAGTCCGGCGTGAGATATGTTTAATCTTTTCAGGCCATGTTTATGTGTCTAAAGTCTAGGTGCGGGTGTATATTAATACGTGTTAATCATACACCTTTGTATATAGGTGCGTTTGACTCTTCATGTGGCTGTGTGAAGCTGGACTAACCTCCTTTACAGAGACCACGTTTCACTGAAAACCTTTTTAAACATAAAGCCGTGGTTATTAATCTTTCATTTTGTCCTGTCTGAGTTGGTATCTAGGGAGAGACCTTAAACACACAAGGCTCTTAGACATTCTCTTTGTTTTTTCTCTCACTCCTTTTCCTGCTGCTGCTTTCTGACATGAACAAAACACACAAGTGACAGACACAAAACGAAGACGAGATATAAATCTGCCTGCTTCTGCTCAGCTGAGCTTTTTTTAGCTTTGTGAATCGTGTAAATGTCCGGCGCTTTAATGAACATAAATAATATACAACACACTTCCTGCCTCAACCTGAAATGTACTCATTGTGCTTTCATGTAGAATTAGTTCCGCATTTACTTGACAGAGAAAGAGTAGATTGTTAGATAGATAGCGCGGGCTGTACAAACGGAATATGATAATGTTTTCTAGAGAAACTCTCTGTTTTAGACACTGCACTCTATTTTCTCCCCCTCCATCTTCATCCTTCCTCCTCTCCTCTTTCAATCTCTTGCTCTCACTCCCTGTAGTCCAGCTCTCTCCCCATCATGGCCCTCCCCCATTTCAGTAATAGGAGACTTGAAATCAATAGCACATTAGTCTGGCCGGAAACTCTTGTGGAATTAAATATGAATGGCTGAGATTGCAGCTACCTGCTGCTGAGAGAGATGCATGATGGCTCTTGGGGATATGGGTTTTAGTTTTTCGTTCTTCCCTTCAGTAAACAGTCGAGCCATTTTGTGCCGTTCTTACATCTTACCGGATCACTGGGCTACCTTGTTTTGTGGAAAATCAGTGTGCAGCACTGTGGACTTCAAGAGATATTGTTGTGGGTTGTCATTTTGTCCTCGGCACTGGACAGTGACCGGTCCGATAGCTTCATTTGATAGAACAAATGGGATCGTGGACGTCACAAAGCCGCGACAGCTCAGGAGGCAAGAAGAATCAGCGGGCCACACCCATCCTCCAAACACAGCAGCAGCAGCATTTAAATATGAAAGAGCTCTCTGGTTATTAGCAGATTGAATCTTACTTTTTCAGTATTTCCTCCAAATACAATATGTGCCGTCTCTTTCATTAAGCTTTCGGGTTCACTGGGCTGCGCACTCATTCTGGAACTTTTTACATGCAAATTTCGTTACTTGGTAGTCTTCCATTTTCATTAACTGGTTCTCTGTGTAAAGTGGAATAATTTCTTTTAACGTGCAGTTCGGCTTAAAAGCATAATTTTGCAATTTGGTAGGAGAGTGCTGGTGTGGTGGGAGGAAAGTAATATGAGACAAAAAGCCACTGCGTATGCTTCTGGGAATTGATAGAGGCTTGGGCACCGGTAAGCTAATACACATACGTAGATATAGAGGTAGATGTATTTGTGAGCTATATTTCATCCCATCAGAGATGAAACGGTTTGTGACAGATGGAGTGATATTGTTCCCCTGTACCGACCATGAGTGCGGCCCCTCCTGCTTTCCCTCCCTGACAGATGTAGGGGGAGGACCACAGTGCACTCCTCTTTCTTTCAATTGATTTGGGTGCTTGAACCCTTAGGGACTGGAGGATGGTGGTGGGATGGGGGTGGTGGTAATGGTGATGGGGGTTTAGTCATTTCCTGCAACACAGAACCTGTACAAGTCTAAAGCAAATGCTGTAGAGAACTCATAAACATACCATATGCATAGCTGCATATATTTAAACACTAATAGCAGTGTGCTCTGTGCACTGCACTCAGTGGAGCTGGAAGGGAATATTTCCATAAATCTTGCTTAGTGAGTGACAGTATAGCATGCATTCATGCATGTAATGTAGGCAAAGGAGAAAGTGTGGCTCTGCATACTGGTAGCTAAGCCTTACGTGTTGCGGTCCAAGATACATTCGATTGATTCTTTACAGTTTATCAGTTAATGAGGATAGAAATAACTGCAACATATCTTTCTTCTGTCTGTCATTTGATTAGCACAATATATTGTTCTGTGGCAGGAGGAGGGCTGAATACCAAGAGGTGTGTGTTTAGGTGTTTTGTAGCAATTAAGCAGATTTGAACTAAGTGATTCAGGAATGATTACCTTTAGCCCCTAACCCCCCGACACTGACTGTAGGATCAACATTAGGAGTCATAACAGCTGTCCTGGAGCAGATGTGTCCTGTTGCTAACCCTCTGTCCCTGGAGGGGAAAGGTCAAGACAGGGGTGGAGGTCATAGCAGAGATTCTCTTGAAGATGCTACGTGTTGATGCTTTGAGACAAACAAACAAATGAGCATCTGCCTGCCCCTTGTATCAGACACCACCACAGGACAGAGATTACAATGAGCTATATTGATTACAATATTCAGTCTAGTGTAATTCCTCCACCCTGTCTTAAGAGCAGCTCGACGAGGAAGATCTAAAATGACTTGTGCCATTATCTTTCTTTTTTTTTCTTTAAAATGAAAAGATTTAATTATTTACCTTTTTAAAAAATGTTATTGCACGTGTATTTCTTTTCCATTGTTGGTAATTGTATTTGATTTTTTATCTAAAAGATAAATTGTGGGTTTTGTCCTTCTTGTTTAGGAGTTAATGTTGTTAAAGTTTTTTACTGCTGGCAGAGTAATGTCCTGGAAGCAGACCCCAGCAAAAAGTGGTTAATGATTTTAATAGGACTCCCTGGTGGGGTGGGATAGAGAGGGGACGTGCCCTGGCCACGGGCGCGTGGCGGCGGAGCAGGTGGATGACGGGCAGCTGAGTGGTGGGCTCGAGGGGGAGGGGGGCTTCCATTTTGGAGGACTCTTGGGGTTGAGAGAAACCCAGAAAAAAGGCAACCCCATCTGGAACTGAGGTGGGGGCTCTGGTGTGAAAAAGATCTAGTGGGTGGTGTCTGACACTCTCTCTTTTGTTCTTCGGTAACACAGCAGTGATGGTGGTGGTGGTGGGGGCTCTCGCTGCCGTGGGGGCTGGGCGCTCAAACAATAGTGCCGATCTAGGAATTGAAAGCCTTCGATGAACAGAAAGGCAAGTAAGCAGGCAGGGAAGGTGCAGACAGACGGATAAAGCAGGCTTGGGTTCAGCCCACTTATAGTAGGTGGGTTTTCCAACTGTACAAGGACGCTGCAATGTCACACAAACACACAATACAGTATATTCACTCAGTGTACGTAAGTGTTTATGACATATATTTTGAAACATATTTCTTCAGTCTAGTTTAATTGGATATGTCCGAGATGTAGACAGTATTATATATTTTTTTAATAAACAAATAAATCATGGAAAGCATCATTTCACAATAAATTAGAATTTGCTGAACCTTGGAGCAGCAGAGAGAGAAAAATAAGACGAGTTTTGGCATTGTGATGGAAGCGTGGCTGTAAAAGGGAGAGATGGAGAGTGCAAGCTTCATTTATTTTCATTAGCAGCATCTATGGACCAAACTCATGCCCGCTGCGAGCTGTAATGCTGCTCTGACTGCTGCTCCATGCATACACATATACACCCGAGACGTCTGGCCTTGCTCAGCTACAGCCAAGCCTTTGTCACGCAAGGTTAATTTTCACCTCGGTCTCCTATCTTTCCATTTTTCACATTCCTCCTATAGAATTCAAGCCATTCATCAGCCATCTTACAGAGGACGGTCGAGTACCTGCAGCAGCTCTCCAGGGTGCTGAATAGGACGACTGTGGGGTAGAAGGAGTGAGCAGTGGGGGAGGGCTGCTGCAGCAAGCATTGCTGTATTAAATCCTCATAGTAGGCATGGGGGTATGGAGTGATTGCAGGCAGGGTGGAGGAAGATGTAGACCTGCCATTACAATAAACTGACAAGTCCTCCATTAGTGGGAAGACTCACTGACAATGTCATTCCTCATTTGGTCAAACAGAGAAAGAGCCCCTCAAATACACAGTTTCTGACATGTTTGTTTTACCCACCTTAAAGAATGCAGAATCATTTTATGGCAACTAGTTCTTTTTTATCAATTGTCTCACTAATATGACTTTCAGTCCCCGTTAGGCAGCGAGCCAGTAAACAAAGCTGTAGCCATTTCTCATTTTCTCGTAGAGGTCAAATTTGAGGACTGAATCTTAAACAATCACTGATGTGGCAAGGCTTTCTTTATTCTCTAATCATGGTGAACAGCCCCACTGGCTGGTGTGTGCTTGGTACAACACCCTCTGTTTGCTCGTGGAGATGATGGTGCAGTACAAGGAGTCCTCTAGATGCTGCTATTGTGCATATGTACTTTATGAGATTCAATGTGGCATCAACAATAGGAGCGCCCTTGTGAGCTGAAACTAACGGAAGATATACAAAATCATGTTCCACTAAAATAGGACATGTCATGCCGGTTTTATGAAAGTCAAAGTCATGTTGTGAAAGTACAGAAGGCATAATGTAAAGTGTGACATGTGACTTTGCGTCTTTGTCCTGCTTCCTACATTTTATACAGAAATGAAACCATGAAACTGAGGTGGATATGCGCCATTAGCAGGTTGCTATAAACCGGTCAGGTGAGATCTCCACGTGAACAGATGGTGGATTAAACCACCTACAACGAGATGCATGTCAAATTAGTGGGAAAGAATAGTGAGACCGGAAGTACAGTGAAGACAGCGCTGAGACATTAAAATATGTTTTGGAAAGATTTTGACAATTATATTCTGGGCAAACCTAAATTCCCTAACTCAACCCCATCTTTAATAGTTGTTTTTAATTGAAAATTAATGTTATTTTTTAGTCTCAGTTAAAATTAAATGTTTTTGTTCAAATTTACACCAAAATTATTATTTCTTGTTTTTCTTTCTTTCTTTCTATTATTATTTTTGGAATGGAAATGTATTATTATTATTATTATTATTATTAATCAATAATAATAATAATAATAATAATAATAATAATAATAGCTTCTATTATTTGTTTTCTTTCTTTGTTCATTGAAATGGTATGGCTGACGTTCTTATAATTTAATATTTATTTTAGTTGCTACTTCTCTATATAAAAAAAATAGAATAAAACGATAGACTGTGAAATAGATGTTACAAAACTAGTGTTAATTAATTCCGTTTAATTTAGAGAACACAAAATATATACTAATCTAATCTAATTTTATTTTGTAGTTTATTTTGTAGTATCACCGGATGTCGTGCATGTGTCATGGCGGACTTGACACTAACGGCCACAGTTCAGCTCCCGGCCGCTAGGAGGAACAGGGAGGGATCCATACCCAGTCCCAGCGTGGAGAAGGAAGCGGTCTGAGCCTTGGAGTCCGCATCTCTTCACAAGAGAAGACGGGACCTATTAGCCAAAGTAAAAGAGGAGGAGAGTACTTTCAGTTTGACTTCGACAAGCTTCTTTACATGGGGGACAAGAAATGACATCTACAGCGAGCGAAAGGAGGGCGTTTGCTCATAAAATCAACCGGTGAGACAGTAACAGAAGTTATTGTTTAACAGCTAACGTACAGTTGTGCCGCTCGCGGTGCGCGAGAGTGACCTGCTGGACATATAGCCAGTATGCTAGGATTTGAAAGGTATCGCTTACTTTAAAACGGTCGGTATAAACACAGCTGTACCTCCCTGGAATGAAACTAATGTGTTTTTTAAGCGGTTTGCGCTCTTATAAATTACTTTTAGTTTAATAGCACGCTTTGTGTAAGGTTATGTAGCATCGTAACAGCATTGTCATCAACAATGCTTTGAGCTAACGTTGCTTAAGGATAACATTGTGAAGCTGAGGGCTAATCTAATGACCCAGATTTGTATTAAAACATAGTAACACCGAGGGAAATGCTTTACACATTGCACATTGGTAGCCAAGTGACATTCATTATGATGTGTTGTTCTTATTTCGTGTGAACGCCTTGAAGCATTATTGTAGCAACCTGTTTCCACATGTTGTAAACTGGTTTTCACTCCTCAATGACAGAATATAGTCCTGCATGAGCTGGAAATCTAGTGTGTCTCAATATACTACATAAATATTGACCAGTTTCCAGGAAAGATCGTGAAGGCATGTCACATCTGTCGACTGCCACTCTGAATAGCATATTTGAACAACACTGGTGTGTGGAAGTATTTGCAACCTAGTGCCCCTGTTTGCTGCAAAATATATTTTTTATAAATACGGATCCTACTCCAGGGTTGTGTCTGTCTTTGCTTTACATGTTTGCACACAATCACCCTGTTGTTGCAGTTCATTTAATCAAGAAAGAGCTTAGCCTTGCAATTCCTGATGGCTTCTCCAGAACACAGGATGACAGATTATTATCATTGATATGCAAGTGAATATGTTCTCATCCCAGTGAAAACCTTGCTGAGATCATGTCAGTACAGCGGTTATTATAAACTTTGGACCAGGTGGCTTTATTTTTGATTAGTATATCGCACAATTGGTAGCCTGTCACTTTGTTTTTTATCCGTGTTGATCATCAACAACCTTTCCTGTAGAGATATTTGCATTGAACAGTCTCTCACTGCATTCCCCAAGTCCGGTCTGTCCGCTCCTTAGTGGGACCCAGTCCATTGTTTAGTGCCGGATGCAGGAAAAGGGTGGGAAGGGGTGTTCTGGCTATTGCCCTCGCAGTCGATAGCTTTCCTTTTTCCTGTTTAAGATTGAAGGCTGCTGAAATTGTTTCCACATCTTTTGAGGATATAGTACTCTTAATATTCTAACATGCAAAAAAAAAAAAAAAGAGGCTGATTTCAAAGAATGATATGTCTGGAAGTCTTGCTACATCTTAGAGATGGGAGTAGAGGCCTTCTTCTCTGCCTTACAGTCCATGGGTATTGAAGAAATGGAGGCATGAACTGTAGCTATGTAATCATGAGAACCATGGTTTGGGAAATGTTGAAGCCTTTGCAGCTGTGTATATGAAAGAAACAGACATTTTGTGGTTCTAGAGGAGCAGCTGCTTGCTGTCCCTGTGAGAGGATTGTTTTTTTTTTTCCTGCTTTGTCTCTCTTTAAGCCTCCCATTTGCCGTCAGTCCATAAAGGCCATGGACAGAGCTCTGGCTCCGTGCCTGCTCCCTGGAGCCAGCTCGCCACCTCTCTGTGAGATCCGCTCGAGTCCATATCCAGAACAGCTGCTGGCCTTTTGAAGGCTACTAGTACCAGAAGCTGAAAACTTCTGCTTACCAGATTGTGCCGTTTTAACACAGAATTTATTTCATGAAAATCATCAATTTAAAACGCATTTTATTCATGCAGATTTATGTGAGACGATTCAATTCGGCGTAGTTTGTGTTTGTTGATAATGAGATTTCAGCATCCATCCAAATCAAATGACTTTATTTGTTATTTATCTGGAACACCGCACATCTTGACCACTAACATGATTTCCTGCTAGTTCATGTCTGTACATTTCTGTTTACTAGCTGACACATCTTTGATATCTTTCTCTTGCACAGGACGGTCGCTGCAGAGGTCAGGAAACAAGTTTCCAGAGACTATGGCTCTCCTCAGCTGACCAAGAAACGAGGAGGCGCCCACCTCCCTGTGAGTCACGCTGTGTTTTAATCTCCAGTTAGCGAGTCAGAAGTTGATGGGTGTAACTTTGTTAATGAGGTTTAAGTTTAGATGCAAGGAGCGCAGGTGATTTTAGTTTTAATTAGTGTCGACAGCAGGCGAGAAGGAAGGTGGCTTTGAAACATGATATACCTGCTATCGCTCACCTGTGTTGTTTAACAGCCAGGCGAGGTTTCTGCACAGATGCTCGCCCAAGAAAGAGTAAGGGGAAGTTATATAAGACGCTGTGTTTTGGAAACATTTCTGTTGTCACGTAACGTTTCATGGATGACGGTGGAGTTTGGAATTAGTCCAGCAGAAATGTACAAATACCCTGTGGACTCCGCTGTGAAACAGAAACCAGACGTGGGTTGTGTAATAGAGACTGATCTCTACAAAGATGAGCAAAAATAAGGGTTTAGGGCAGGGGTCGGGAACCTATGGGCTCGTTTAACATTTTTTAACATGATTAACAAGTAATAAATAATTATATTGTGTCATTTTAAAGTAAAAACATTTAGCAGCGGATTTGTTTTTAGTTCTCCCCTCTCCTATCCTCCGCTCTGTCTCTGGCTGTAGGTTAAGGTGTGTTCACACGTGTGTGCGTAGGGGGTAGAGCCCCGCCCTTCGCGAAACCGAGCAGAGGAGAAACTGCACAAAGCAAGCAGTAGACCGGGGGAGTCAAACTCAATCACAGAGAGGGCCAACATTAAAAACTGGGGCTACGTCGAGGGCCAAACACGGTCCACATTTATTGAACAGGGTACACATATTGGATAAAGTGCAAAAAGATATGGAACATATTTAAGTCAACTGCAGACGGGTTGCTGAGCAGTTCAATTTAAATTTCTGAGCTGCAAAATCGGCAAATGCGCTCATTTCATCAGCAGAATGCTGTCGGGAACACAGCGGGGGAGATGGTTAGTCAGTGTTTGGAAACACGTAGTGACCAAAGTTTCCTTGCTGCATCAGAGTCTCCCACAGGCAGCTCGGCTTAGAAAGCTCTCACTGCATCACACATGTCCGTGATCACACGGTCCTGAAGCTGCAGGTTTAACAGTGAGATGCTTCGTTATGTCGCACAAACAGTCCAGCTCACATCGTCCCAGAGATCTGTGGTGTGTTTCCCTTTGCTTTCCAAAAACTTTCATTTCATTCACACATTTAGATACTTCCTCAAATGTCTTTTCCCCGTGGTTGTGCCATGCATTGATTTAATTACCAAAACCGCCGGGCCAGGTATGACAGACATATGATATTTTCTATAATTGCCTTGAGTTTGACCCCCGTGCAGTAAACACTGAAACGTGCACATAAATGAGATAAATAACGTAAGCGTTGAGTTTATTTAATAAAAGAGCATATGTTCAATGCAACACTGATGCCTCTATTAGTACTCGGAGACGTGTTATTATTAAAAAATGCACGCATAAAGTTGCATTCAAATTTATATATTTTTATATATGGCTCTCAAGGAAATGCATAAAAAAATATTTAGCTTTTATGGCTCTCCCAGCCAAAAAGGTTCCCGACCCCTGGCTTAGGGTAATATTGTTGCGAGAATGTATTAAACTATCATTTATATAAACACTTAGTGGTTCTCTATGCTGCTAGCTAGAGCTGTAAATCACAAGTTTCATCACGATACGATATTATATTGATTGTTTAGAATTCAGAAGATGATGATGTGTATCGATGTTTTCACTTTGCATCGATGATATTGGATCGTTTATCACTGAATCGATATGTTGCTCACAGTCGAGTCTGTTGCAGGTTCGTTGTCTGTAACATAAACACAGGAAGTGCTTTGTGATTTTGAAGAATTGAGAACTGAAAAATGAAACGCCATTAAAATACAGCACTTAATATGATTTGTGACTCAGAGAGTTTAGTGAGTGCCGATAAAACTTTTTTTAATTACTTGACATCAATAAATTATTAGTTTTATTGATATTCAAAAGACCACTAAAGAAAATGATTGTTTTTACATGCATTTCTTTATTATTTTCATCCATTGTCTGTGTTTCGTATCATGTATAAAGGTAAAATATCCTGTATCGCCCTGTCCTAATGGCCTCCTGTCTCCTTTTCCTGCTCCTTGTAAATCCTTGTGATCCTGCTGATCAGATTAGGAATAGGTCATTATGGCCATGTCATAGTTATTGGTACATAAGAGTCTAACCTTGATTGACAGTTGCCCCTGACGGAGGTGGCTGAGCCGGTGGACTTTGAGGAGTATGTGAGCAGTCATGCTCCTGGGGTGGAGCCCGGCCCGCTCAGGCAGCTAATGGAGTTCCCCCAGGATGACTTGGAGCTCCTCCCACTGGACAAAGAGTGCATTACACTGGAGCCCCCGCTGCCTGAGGAGGAGGAGTGAGTCTAACACAACCCTCTTACTGTAACACACATCCCTTTATGGTCTTTACACTACCACACACAGAGGATTAATATTACTGCAATGGAGGACACACACAGATGGGAACAAAGCCTTTTCTCTGTTACACTGAATGAACATAAATATTAAAAGCCCGCTTTGCTCAATTATTAATGTGTTTTTCTATGTAGCTCTCTAGATCCCAGAGTGAGAGATGCCTTGGCAGTCTACACAGATGACTGGCTTGTCATTCAAAGAAAGTAAGTGGTGTCAGTTGTAGTACCAGCTGAATTATCCTCCAGTACATGTTTCCTCTATTGATTCATAACCACTTTCCCCAGTTCACACGTGATTGACAGTAACATTATTACTGAGACAACGTTTTTTCTGATTTCCTGTAGATATCAGCGCTACAGCACCATGTACAGCCCTCACAACTCTGAGCGTCAGCGGGAGAGGCAGCGAGGGCTCGTCAAACAGACCTTTGAACTGGACGAGTCTGCGGCTGCAGAGCGCCAGGACGAGCAGGTAGCTGATGGTGACGTTCAAAGCACTCGTCATCTTAAGTGACCATTCAGTCGTTTTAGGTTCATTTAACTTATCCACTGTACATACAGTGCGTCTCATTCTGATGGGGAAGGCAGTCGTGTCTTCAGCTCAGCGAGCTTCTCATACAGAGAATGAGTAATGGATACATGGATATACTTTGATCCATTATCCATTCCACAGGCTCCATATGGGTCATGTTAAATGGGTAATAGGGTAATCGGATCTGTAGCATATTGTTCTCCTTGTGTTTCTAAATCATCTGCTGTGAGCACTTAGGTGACATCTTTGCCTGGAAGGAAGCAAAAACAAACGCATGATCTCACCTCTTCGTCCGTGTCTTGCTTCAGGATGACGCAAAGCGGCGTTCAGTCAGCCTCGATGAGACACCTCGGGGCAGCTGGGCCTCCAGTATCTTTGACCTGAAGAATTCCTCCCCAGACGCTCTCCTGCCGTCCGTGCTGGAACGCGCAGCTGCAGAGGACATGGACCGCCGCAATACTGAGGCCCGCCTGCAGGGGCGCCACAATGACCTGCTGGGCCTGTACCCTCCCCCTGATGAGGTTCGTATTAAACCTGTGTCTGCCTCTGTTGAGGGGAAGTTAAAATAAATAACCTGTTCTTCATGATCACTAGTTTATATGAAATAACAGAACATTTGCCACCTTTTTATGTGGATTTCCAATCAGTGTTGATGGTAAATAAAGTGGATTGAAGCGATGCTTTCCTCAGTGCGTGCTATAAAGACCGAGAAACAGTTTGCAGCTGGGAATCTCTTGTTCTTTCCGCATCCAGCGGGGGACTTAGAAGGATGCAAAAAAAGATCTGCAGGCTATTTCTTTAAGCTTTACCAAGTGAATGAAGGGTTTCTCGAAGCTTGTACATTTTTATGAAATATAATATTAGGCTGTGTAAGCTTTGGGGGAAATGAGCAGTGGTGCTACATCACACACAGCAAAGGCCTCATATTCAATTGTCTAAACCGTCATCGAGTTACGATCTACTCTTAACTGTAATGTATGCATTTAACAACATATTGATTGTAACTATAAGGGGTATTTCAGGTACTTATCCGTACCTACAGTACGACCTCAGGTTGGAGATAAAGAGCACCGGCACGGAAGCAAAGCAATGCACTGTTGTGGACGGAGGCAGCAGCAAAATGCATTTTAGCCACTTAAAAATATCAATATCAGTTTAAGTGAACGCATTATTGAGAATATTTCCAGCACTTTACCTTGCCGTGAGCTTTTCCTGTTGGGACACTCATCTCAGAGATCACTACTTTAAACTACGACCGGCAGAACACTCGTTTGGAAGTGTTGGTAGATGTAGTTGCTCTTTGTTCAGCTCAGTGTAACATTATTGGATGTTCCCTTAAAGTGAATATGCATAATGTTTACAAACTCAGCCATTTATACAGAACTGTTTGCTTTTCTTCCTCCTCAATGTTCTCCTTTTCTAGCTCCAGCCCTCTTCTTTTATATCTGTGTACACGCTGTCACTTTCCCCGCCGCTATGTTGCCATGACATCTGTGTAAATGTTATGCTGGTGTGTGTGTGTGTGTGTGGCAGGATGAAGCAGTAGAGAGATGCTCTGTCCCTGAAGTGCCCAAGGAACACTGTGGCCAGAGAATAATGGTCAAATGTCTGTCTCTGAAGTGAGTAACATTTAGAATATAACGGCTGACATTTCTGTCTTCCCGCTCTGATTCATTATACATCCTCCATATTTAACAACTATATTTTGTATGTGTTTCAGGTTTGAAATAGAAATTGAGCCGATATTTGGTACACTTGCCCTGTATGACGTCAAGGAAAAGAAAAAGGTAGTTGTTCTTCTGTTCCAGCAGATCATTTCTTATTTGAAACAATGAGTATTCTTCCAACGACGTAATGCTGAGCTCATGCCTAACTAATTGAATTTCCCTCGTCTCAAAAAGGTCTAAGTGGTCTTGCGGTTTAGATCACTGAATGAAAACTGAATTAAAATCCCTTGACGTGCATTTCCATCATCATCTTTCCTGCTTATCTCAATCTTCCCTCCAACAGATCTCTGAGAATTTCTACTTCGACCTGAACTCAGATCAGATGAAAGGGCTGCTTAAACCCCACACGCCTCACGTAGCCATTTCCACACTGGCCCGTTCTGCCATCTTCTCCATCACTTACCCTTCCGCCGATATCTTCTTGGTCATTAAGGTACCGAGAGAACCTCATTTCACACAGCAGAATCTGACCTAATGTTAATGACATAAGATATTGATTTCTTTTTTATTTGGCATTTAAACGCTACTTGACTTGGATTGATTTAAATGTGCTTTATTGTGTTAACTATAGTGTCCATGTATTTCAGCTCGAGAAAGTCCTTCAACAAGGAGACATTGGAGAATGCTGTGAACCCTACATGGTCATGAAAGAGTCCGATTCCTCCAAGGTAATGGAGCCAACAATGTGTTTTCAGATGTTGCAATGCCGAGGGCCGACGTGCTCATGGGACCCTTTTATTTCCAAAGCGTTACCCAATTCTGTCTGGGTAGCTGCAATATTTACCATCCTCTTTGGAAGGTCAACTCTGTGGGCCACTGCAGTTATTTTAAGCCTCACTTTATCTTCTAATTTCTTTCTTCTTTTTTTAAATCCTATATTGTCCGCTCTTCATCCCGCCTCAGCACAAGGAGAAGCTGGAGAAGCTGCGTCTGCAGGCGGAGCAGTCGTGCAGTCGTCTTGGTTGTTTCCGCATGCCGTTTGCCTGGACGGCCATTCACCTCCTCAACATCGTCAGCAGTGTGGGGGGTCTGGATCGGTCGGACCCGGACTCTGACTCCGGTACCGCTTACACGTCCTTGTGTTTATAATATCCCACGCATGCACGTGCACAGAGCATTTAACTACGTACAGTGACAAAAGTACTGCGCAAGTAACATTCATGCACGCGCCTCTAATATGATGCTTTTTTCTTCCTGCCAGAGCGAAAAGGCCACGGGACCTGGAACGACAGAAAGAAAAAGGGCTGTGAGCGGATGAGTGTCGGGGACGACATGTGTAACTTCGCCACTTTCCGTCCAGCGACCTTGACCGTCACCAACTTCTTTAAACAGGTCCTTTATTAGTTAATGCTGTTACACTTATCCTGACTGATGCATGAGGTAATGTGACTTATCATTTTCCTTATGAAGCTGAGGAATGTCACTAACAGCAAAAAAGTGAGGAGCGACCCTGCACTAACCCTCCCTCCAATAAAATGTGCACAAATGCTTCAAGCATAAATATTAATTACAAGTAGTTAACATACGTACAGTACAGTCGTGACAGCTATTATAACTATAACGTAAGGAGAGTTTTGTGATCCCAATACAAACTGCTCCTCTGTTTGTGTCCATGAAGGAAGGGGACAGACTGAGCGACGAGGACCTCTACAAGTATCTGGCAGATATGCGCCGACCGTCCTCTGTCCTCCGACGACTGAGGCCCGTCACAGGTAAACGCGACATGCTCACAAAGTCAATACGATCATGTGAAATTGACTGAATTCATATAAAAGGGTTTATTTGTGATTAACAGTTGTTCCATCTTGTTGTGTATTCATGACTTATTGTGTCCCTCAGCCCAGTTGAAGATCGACATCTCTCCCGCGCCGGACTCGCCTCATTACTGTCTGTCGCCGGAGCTGCTTCATGTGAAGCCGTACCCCGACCTGCGTGTTCGCCCCACCAAAGATGTGCTGGAGTTCCCTGCTCGCTACGTCTACACACCGCACACCACCTACAGGTGAGCGTTAACCACACACACACACACACACGTATGTTTACGCACACATTGTGTAAGTTGACCCATAGATCAAATACACATTCACCTCTGCACTGCACGCATGTGTTTGAGGTATTGATCTTTGAGTTCTGCCTTCACGTCAGTCTGTAGTTGTGAGCAAAGAGGCCAGCAGGTTCTGAACGTGTAATAGAAACACATTTTCTATTGGTGTCATTGTTTTGTCGAATATTTAAATGTGTACTTAAAAATAACACAAAATACTGGAGGAGAAGCAAAGTCTTCAATAATTTATCAACTTTATTTGAATGGCTCCTTTTTCAAGAGTAACAACAGACACAAATAGATGAGCGGAGCAACAGCAAGCACATAATGATCAGAGTACTAACACAGCATACTCTATACAGTAGATCTTTAGCACACATGGCAGGGCTGGAAGGAGTGAAGACATGACAGAGCTGAGATCTGCGTAGACTGGGAGACCTCAGTGGTGAATCTGAAGACGGTTATGTCATAGCGTCACTCTGGAGGAAGGAAACGAAATGTACATCTTATGAAATGAAAGTATCGAAAGTTAAAGAGCGGTACATGTTTCCAAGCAGTCACTCACCATCTTCTGCAGCTTGGAGAGCTGCTCATTCTGAGTCTCAATATTCTCTTTTTGGAACTGGGTCAAATGCTGTAAACCTTTCAAGATGTTGGATTGCTCCTCTGCTCTCTCCTGAAAACAAGAATATATTTAGAGTAACCTATTTACTGTAATAAGTCAGTGACTGGTGTTCAAATGCAGAGAGTTTCCTTGTGCTTTCTTTCCTCAACCAAAAGTGAAATTATTTGAATATTAATAACGATTTTGGCTTCCCACAATTAAATGAAAATGATCGAGTTGAATGATGAAAGTGATTACTCTGCTCATAAGATTTATATACAACAGAGAGCAGACGGGACAAATGTCCTGATATTTTAAGTCTTATTTTGATGAAGGTATTTGAACATTAGCAGGAATGTTTAAACGTGAAAGTGTAATGACAATATTGTGTCTCTAGAATCAATTAATAATTGTGTTAAATAATGGTAATCATCATTTTGGCCCTACAGTGAAGGGTGTTCATCTGTCTGTTACCCGCAGCTCTTTGATGCTGATGTTGGTGTTGAGATGCATCTCCAACTTCTTCACTTTTGCTTGCAGCTCCACCTCTTCCTGCTCCACGCTGGCCAGCCAGTCTTTAGTCATCTTGGTCTCAGCCTGTTGCTTGGCCATCTGGGCCTGTCAAAAGAGCATCTGTCCACGTTATCCTCTTCCCCCAACAACCATCCCAGTGCAGCTGGCAGCTGCCGGCCCCGCACATGTGACATGCAGCTTTCTAATGACTCTCGCTCTCTTATCTCAGATGAAAGAGTTGCATTGATACATATACATCAGGAAAATAAATTAAAGAATCATATGATGATTACGGGTCTTAGAGAAGAAGAAGAAGAAGAAGAAGTGTGAGATGCTGAAGTAAGAACAGTTGCGTAAGCGTTTCTGTAGACATAGTATAGGCATAGTTGTGTTGTTTAAAGAGCTGCTTTGTTTTGTCTGTTCAGCAGTTCTTTTAATCTGCTGGGGATTGCACATACTTGGCACAGTGCCTCGTCTCCCTCTCCTCCTGCATGTTAGATCTGCAGTGTGATTGTAACAACCGTTCAACAGCACACAGGGAATCCTTTGTTTACATATTTGTCTTACCTGTAGCAGCTGGATCACTTCTTTAATCTGTTTCTCCACTACCGCGGCCTGCTCAGTCTTCCTCTTCATCTTCTTGAGAGTCCCTTCATGGCTCCTCAAAGTCTGTCCGATTTTAACTATCTTTGCCTCGGTGGTTTCATAAACATAGTTAAGTGATTCGCTGAACTGTATGACGCCGAACATGAGCACGTTGACTTCTTCCTGCGGCGCAACCTTGACTTCCATCTTACCGGTCCGCCTGACCGGCGCCGCATGGACTGCTCTCAAACCCCCGGCCAAACAAAGCAGGCACAGGCCCCAGATCATCTTCACAACACCAGTCGCAAACTCACTGCAGTCTAGTGTCTGTTTGTCTCGAAGGAACGAAGAAGGAAGGCTTCAAAATCCGCATTTGTCTGTCGCAGCTGTGCAGATGTTAGCATCATCAGGATAGCACGTGGATGATGAGTGAGGTGGTCAGTGCACCTTATATTGGATGTGTACATGCAATACTTTAGTCAAACATTAGCTCAGCTGTGGTTCGATCACAGGTCTTGGCCGTGGCCTTAGTCTCAGTGACCCTGCCTTGTTTTAAGAGACTCATCTAGTCATTTAGTTCACGAGCACATATAACGTAGAGAACAATGTATGTAGCACTCTTGTGTTTCATACACTGTATGAGAAGTCTCACAATCTTTGCAGTAAAATTGGTGTAGTTATTTTAAAGACAAGTGGATAAACTCAGCTGTTTCAAAATATGAACAAATGTTTGCCTTGGACCGGAGTTATGGTGACCTCTCACCAAGCCAATACTGGGTCACACGTCCCCCATGTGTGCTCGCACGTGACCCGTCTAGCTTTATATTTTCTGAGAATAAAACAGTTTTGATGCGGAATGAGTTGTGATATTTTTAACTGATGTCGACACCGTGACATTATTATATTATGGTTATGTCATTTAACCAACAATGTTCCTTTAACTCCTTCATGGTTTTGTTTGCGGTTGAATTCCGTCCTTTACATTGTTTTCCCTTTCAGGAACCTGCTCTACGTTTACCCACAAAGCCTGAACTTCAGCAGTCGTCAGGGCTCAGTGAGGAACATCGCTGTGAAGGTTCAGTTCATGGCGGCCGAGGATCCCAGTCAAGCTCTGCCGGTGAGTCACAGTCGGTATAATAAGTGACGGCGATGTTCTGAGGAAAATGAAACTCTAGTCTCAAAGAACAGCTTGAGGCAGTGACATAGTATCTGATGTGAACTTCTTCAAAGGGACATATCTTCTGAGAACAGAGGGAAGGAACATCAACATTTAGGGATCTTTCTTGTGTTTTAACCCACCAGTTTGGTTTGTTTGATATCAAATGGTTGATTTTCATTATGCATTACTTGCTTTGCGTGATACTCCGGCCAAAATCTACATTTCTAGATTTGTAATTTGCTCATTTACAGATAACAAGGCTGTGTGTCTTACTTAATACTTAAATCTTTTTAAATAAACAATATTTTCATAGATTCTGCATTTTACAATGTAGGAGTGTTAGTCGATTACTCGAATGACAAAAAAAAGAAAACTTTTAAATCAGAAATATTGAAACAACGTCTCAAATGAAAGGTTTTCCTGCTTTTATAGATTTAATATCGTCATAAACTAAATATTTTTGGGTATTTGTACTTTTGGTCAAACAAAACAAAGACCTTTTGAAGACGTCACGTTGGGCTCTGACGTTGTGATCTGAAGGTATGAAGGTAGACTCAACGATTATCGATGAATTAAAGACATTATCTGCAGATGAATCGACAGTGATAATAATGTGTAGTTGCAGCTCTGGTCTTCACGTGTCTCTACAGGTGATCTTTAAGGAGGATTATGTCAGATACTTCCTCTTACTTGTCACGAAACAACTAAATGTTTACTCTGCTGTTGGACCAGGTCATCTTTGGGAAGTCGAGTTGCGCTGAGTTCATGCAAGACGCGTACACTCCCATCATCTACCATAACAAGTAAGGCTGCGTCGCCTGTTGACCTTCACTGCACTGGAGTCTGTCCCGCCTGTGTCTTCCCTAAACATTGTGTTTAACTCTCGCTCCAAAGGTCTCCTGAGTTCTATGAGGAGATGAAGATGAAGATTCCTGCCAATCTGACAGACAACCACCATCTGCTGTTCACCTTCTACCACATCAGCTGCCAGCCCAAACAGAACACTCCTCTGGAGACTCCTGTGGGCTACACTGTGAGTACACTCCTTCAGCTGGCCCACATGTAATACTTCCACCCACACGCTTGCTTGTTTGATAGCTCCTTCTGTTGTCTTGCCATCGGTGAGCGATCGCGTGTCTCTCTCTCTCTCTCTCTTCCTGCCTGCAGTGGATCCCTCTGATGCAGCATGGCCGACTACGCACCGGCTCCTTCAGTTTGCCCGTCTCTGTGGAAAAGCTCCCACCCAGCTACTCTGTACTCACCCCTGACGTGAGTGTGTTTTAAAGAGATGATGTGACTATCAGTTAGCCTGTCATTACCTACTCCTTTGTGATGGGGACTGAGTGTTAAATGAGTTGGATGTCACTCTGCGGCAGGTTCAGCTCCCAGGCATGAAGTGGGTGGATAATCACAAAGCCGTGTTCAATGTCGAGGTGACGGCGGCCTCCTCGGTTCACACTCAGGTACACATGTGCTTTTTATACTGTGGTCTCTGCTTTTCCATGTTCTTTTCTGTCCCACTATAAAAAGCCCTATTTGAAATATGTTAGTGTGAGGAGAGGTTCAGAAATGGTCATTTATTTTTTTACTAACAGCATCTATAGTTTTCATCTTAATTGCCCACTCGTGCATTACACATCTGTAGGCCTACATATCCTACCAGCGGAGTATAATAACATTTATTTCTAGAACATCTTTCATACATGACATGCAGGTCAAAGTGCTTTAGAGAATAAACACAGGAAGAATACAGGTAAAGATAAAGTGCTCAGCCTGGCGGAGGAAGCAAGCCATTTAAAAGATCAGCTAATAAAAATGCATTTAAAGGCACAAAACGTAATTTGAACACAGCATGTGGGGCGCCATGTGACGCACGCACATTATAAGAAGTGGTGCTAGAAGAAGGTTCAGTTAAAGAGATGTATTTGAAGTGCTGTTTAAAGTGCCTGTGTCTCTTAACATCTTATGGTTGTTACAGTTTGGGAGCAAAGCTGAACAAGCTGCAGCTCCAATTGTCCCTTTTTTAGTGGAGTTTTGAGTATCTAGAAAACCAGAAGTAGAGAATGTAAGGGCTCGTGCAGGAACATAAGACAACAGGGAGTCTGTGATGTAGGCCAGTCCTGAGCTGTTGAGAGCTTTGCACACAAGTAGAAGGACTTTAAAAATCAATTGTAGAAGACGCAGGGAGCCTTGTATGCATGTAATGTCAGAACACTTTACATTCTGAAAATCACAGAGACCCTTGAATTCACCTTGTTCAAGTGATGCTTAATATATATTATGTTGTTACCCCCTAGGACCCCCACCTGGATAAGTTCTTCACTCTAGTGTATGTTCTGGAGGAGTACTCCTTCCCCTTCCGCCTGAAGGACGTCATCATTACGGAGGCAAACATGGAGGGTGAGCTGAAGGCCAGCATGTCTGCACTGAGAGGGGCCCTGCTGGATACCTGCGTCAGGTTCCTGCATCAGCTGCTCAACAAGCTCATTCAGCTCATTGTCTACCCACCGGTCATCGCGGGCCAAATTGGTAAGAGATTTCTGAAGGACGGCTATTCGAGATTTGAAGTGCACTTCACGGAACAAGGCTGAAATGCTAATTGTGATCCTTTGAGTGGATAATGTGATGGTGATTAATAATGACCTCCAAGGCAAAATGAAGGACTGGAGCACACGGATTGATTTGAAGCCTTTAATTGTGACGAGAGACTAAAGTTTCAACACTACTGTTGATCCGAGTCAAAGACATGGACATCAGTGTGCTGCTGCTTTCTTCCCCCTTGAATACTAACCTGTTAAAAGAATCATTGCTGTCCTCCATCATTGAGGCAACAAAACGCTTTTGTTTTCTTCAAAATCTTGCTGTTCTCACTCGCAACTGATCCACAGTGAACCTCGGCCGGGCTGCCTTCGAAGCGATGACTTTGTTGGTGAACCAGATCCACAAGAACCTGGAGGGGAACCAGGATCAGCACGGGCGCAACAACCTGCTGGTGTCCTACGTCCACTACTGCTTCCGCGTGCCAACTGCAGAACCTGCAGTACCCCCGACGGGTGAGTCCCTCCCCCCCTGAGCCGTACAGTGTGTATCTGAGAAGCAGAATGAGATCCTTTCACTGCACCACCGGCAGTAGACTATTATTTCACCATGTTACATTCCTATTCGTCCGTCTCCATGAGTAGCTGGCAAGCAGTCCTACGAGATGCCGATGCAGTACGCCACCTTGTCGAGAGCAACAGCCCGTCCAAGCAGCCTCCACCTGGCCCGCTCCAAGAGTATCAGCAACTCCAACCCGGACCTGGCCAGCACTCCTGTGTCTCCTGACGAAGAGGTGCAGAGGATCATAGGGAGCAAGGTGAGCGGCACCTGTCTTATAAAGTGTGTGTGTGTGTGTGTGTGTGTGTGTGTGTGTGTGTGTGTGTGTGTGTGTGCGCCTTGAAAAGACTTAAAGGAATACTTCACCCTCAAAGAGACCATTTGTCCATCACACCCCGTGTTACAGTGCATTCCTCCAGTTAGATTTGAGGTAAATTTGGGCGAAAAACTATTTCTAAACATCCGTTTACAAACTCGCACACCCGGTGCAGTATAACCCGGGTCACATGCTTCCAGTCGTAGGCTCACTACTT